>NW_027077488.1:0-296562 GCF_963924675.1 Phocoena phocoena
CCTCTAGGTTTTCAAGTCCTTGTACATATTCAGGTGTTTAGCCTTGGAAGGGTGGGAACATTCAGCAGCAGCTGGCCTGGGGCTCGGCCCACGTTTACTCACAGATACCTCGGCACGGTCCCCCAGCTTTGCAGTGAGGACGCTTGTTGCGAGGAGCATGCTGGCTGAATGGGAGATGATTCCCCACCACTGACCAACTTCAGAATTGTTTGCAATTGGAGCAAGTGCCCTGAAACGGTTTTCCTCTGTGTAACTGGTGGGTTCTGTTCTTTTTTATCTTTTTTTCGTTTTTGGTTCAAGGTAGATTTTATTCCTCTTTTGTGTATTTACAGATATAAGCATGGAAATAATTTATTCATATAAATACATGTATGTGAAGGGAAGAATATTTTTTCTGTTTTACTTTTTTTAATTTTATTTTTTTATTTTGAATTTAATTTTATATTTTTATACAGCAGGTTGTTTTTGGTTATCTACTTTATACATATAAATGTATACATACCAATCCCAATATCTCAACTCCTCCCACCACCATCCCCAACAGCTTTCCCCCCTTGTTGTCCATACGTTTGTTGTATACATGTATTGCTCTATTTCTGCCTTGCAAAACGGTTCATCTGTACAATTTTTCTAGGTTCCACATATATGCATTAATATACAAGATTTGTTTTTCTCTTTCTGACTTACTTCACTCTGTATGACAGTCTCTAGATCCATCAACGTGTCTACAAATGTCCCAGTTTCATTCCTTTTTATGGCTTAGTAATATTCCATTTTATATATGTACCACATCTTTATGCATTCGTCTGTCTGTGGGCATTTAGGTTGCTTCCATTTCCTGGATAGTGTAAATAGTGATGCAATGAACATCGTGGTGAATGTCTCTTTTTGATTTATGGTTTTGTCTGGGTATATGCCCAGTAGAGGGATTGCTGTATCATATGGTAATTCTATTCTTAGTTTTATAAGAAACTCCATAATGTTCTCCACAGTGACTGTATCAATTTACATTCCCAACAATAGTGGAAGAGGATTCCTTATCTCCACACCGTTTCCAGCATTTGTTGTTTGTAGATTTTCTGATGATGCCCATTCTAATAGGTGTGAGGTGATACACCATGGATGAGTCTATTTCGTTGAGCAAAGAGTAGGTCTTGTTTATTACGTATTTGGCTTATGGAATGGTATGTGTGCTAATTTCAATCTGTTTTTATACAGCAGCCCAACTCAACTTTCCCCTTAAGCAAGCATAAGGTTTTTATCTAAATGTGAGACTCTGTTCGGTTTTGTAATTCAGTTTATGTGTAGCCAAGTTTACACTCCCTCTATTAGTGATATCTTATGATAATTATCTTTCTTTGTGTGACATATTTCTCTTAGAATCATCATAATTAAATCCACTCAATTTGCTGCTACAGGCCTGATGACATTGATTTCACTGCTGAGTGATATTCCGTTGTACGTAAGTAGCACAACTTCTTTATCCATTTTTTTCTTTCTGGGATATTTAATTTGTACTGGACTCGAGGTTCTTGTAAACACAGCAGCCCTAAATTTTGTGTTGGCTGTGTCTTGTTGATTTTAATTTTCCTAAGCTATAGGGCCAAAAGTGGAAGTGCCCTAGGCTCTGTAGCTTTGTTTTTTAGATGTTTCAGGATACACCATGAACATCTCCAGAGTGTCTGTTGGCAATTTACATCCCGCCCATCAGCATAACACGGCTCCCTGTTCTCCATGGCCTGTCCTGTGTTTCTGGTTTTTACACTTTATTCAGATGGCCATTTTGACGAATGGGAAATGTGACTTCATTGTAGTGTGGATTTCCATTGCTGGAGTGCTTGGTTGGCCAAAATGTTCATATGCGTTTTTTCCTGAATATATTCAGGAAAAATGTATACGCACTTTTTGTCCATGTGCATCACTGTCAAAGATCTGCCGCTTTTCATATGCTTTAAAGGCAATTCCAATCTACCTCTTGAAATATGATTCCTGCAATTCTGCCTCGTTTTCAAGTCCTCTTTGCAGACTTACTTCGATATATTTTTGCCAATAGCTGTCATTTATCTCTGCAGGTTTGTGAATTACAGTGCCCCTGAGCTCCTTTCTTAACTCGCTTCCTTGTAAGCTGGCCACAAAACTGCAGGTTTGCTTCAGGCCATAATCAGGGTCCGGCACGGCACTCTGAGCCTTTGGTTAATTCCTCTTCCTGGTGGGAAATTAGAGTTAAATGTGCCCCTCCAGATACCTGCCTCACTCCCAGCCACATGGTGATGTATGTCCTCAGGTTTGAGGCCCTATGTGATGGGTTCCTCATCTTTTGATGATGTGGCCCCACTGGTGTGTGGACACTCCTGCCTGGTTCCCATCCCCATGGGGATGTGAGCCTTCTGCTCTGAGATCCCAACGGCTGTGTTGCTCACAGTTTCATGATGAGGGCCCTCTGCTGTGAGTTCACTCCGGCCTAGACCCCATAGCCTCGCTGCTCCTGGTTGCCTGCCGGAGGTTCCAACTGTGGGATTCCTCACCTTTTTTATTCTCTGGTCCCTCTCTTTTGAGGATCCTCTGGCCTGCCTCATTCCGAGCCCCTTGGTGATGTGTGTCCTCAGGTTTGAGGCCACGTGTGCTGGGTCCCTCAAATTATGGTGATGTAGCCCCACTGGTGTGAGGACACTCCTGCCTGGTTCCCATTCCCTTGGTGATGTTGGCCCTCTGGTGACAGTCTGATCCTTGTTGGGTACCTCACACTTCTGTGAGGTGGGCTTTCTGCTCTGAGGTCAATGCTGCCTGGTTGGCACACCCCGCCTTGGTGACATCAGCCTTATGATGGCAGTTGGAGCCTGCTGGGAGCCTCCTCCCCTCGGTGATGAGGGTCCTCTGGCCTCAGGTCCTAACTGCTGGGTTCCCACATTTTCTGATTCGTGGAAGTGGGCCGAGGACACTCCTGTCAGGTTCCCATCCCCATAGGGATATGGGCCTTCTGCTCTGAGGTCCCATCCGCTGGGTTGCTCACAGTTTCATGATGTGGGACCTCTGCTGTGAGTTCGCTGTGGCCTGGATCCCATAGACTCTGTGCTCTGGGCGGCCTACTGGCCAGTTCCAATGCTGGATTCCTCACAACTTTTATTCTGTGGGCTCTGTTTTGTGAGGATACTCCTGCTTGCCTCACTCCTAGCCCCTTGGAGATGTGGGTTCCCTGTTTTAGGCCACATGTTCTGGGTTCCTCACCTTTCTATAATGTGGCCACACTGGTGTGAGGACACTCTTGCCTGGTTCCAATCCCCTTGGTGATGTGGGAACTCTGGTGAGAGTCTTATCCTGGCTGGTTTCCTCACCCTTCTGTGAGGTAGGCCCTCTGCGGTGAGGTCACTCCTGCCTGGCTGGCACACATCACCTTGGTGACATGGGCCCTCAGTTGGGAGTTGGTGTCTGCTGCGAGTCTCCGTCCCTCGGTAATGAGGGCCCTCTTGCGTCAGACCCTAACTCCTGGGCTCCCAAAATTTGCAGATGTGCGACCTGTGGTGCGAGTACACTCCTGTCAGGTTCCCAACCCCATGGGAATTTGGGCCTTCTGCTCTGAGGTCCCAACGGCTGGGTTGCTCACAGTTTCATGATGAGGGCCCTCTGATGTGCGTTCATTCCGGCCTAGATCTCATAGGCTTGCTGCTCCTGGGCGCCTGCTGGGAGGTTCCAACTGCGGGATTCCTCACCTTTTTTATTCTATGGGCCCTCTGTTTTGAGGCTCCTCCTGCCTGCCTCAATCCCAACCCCGTTGTGATGTGTGTCCTCTGGTGTGAGGCCACGTGTGCTGGGTCCCTCACCTTTCGATGATGTGGCCCCAATGGTGTGAGGACACTCGTGCCTGTTTCCCAGCCCCTTGGTGATGTGTCCCCTCTGGTGAGAGTCTGATCCTGGCTGGGTTCCTTACCATTCTGTGAGGTGGGCCCTGTGCTCTGAGGTAACTCCTGCCTGGCTTGCTCCCATTGCCTTGGTGACGTCGGCCCTCTGGTGGCAGTTGAATCCTTTTGGAGACTCCTATCCTCGGTGATGAGGTCCCTCTGGCATCAGGCTCTAACTGCTGGGCTCCCCAGGTTTTCTGATGTGAGCCCAGTGATGCCAGGACACTCGTGAAATGTTCCCATCCCCATGGCGATATGGGCCTTCTGCTCTGAGGTTCCAACGACTGGGTTGCTCACAGTTTCCTGATGTTAGCTCTCTGGTGTTAGTTCACTCATTCCTAGATCCCATAGCCTCTGTACTCTGGGCCGCCTGCTGGGAAGTTCCAACTGCTGGGTTCCTCACCTTTTTTATTCTTTGGGCCCTGTGTTGGGAGGCTCCTCCTGCCTGTGTCACTCCCAGCCCCTTGGTGATGTAGGTCCTCTGGTTTGTGGCCACATGTGCCAGTTTCCTCATCTTTTAGTGATGTGGCCCCACTGGTGTGAGGACACTCGTGCCTGGTTCCCGTCCCCTTGGTGATATGGGCCCTCTGGTGAGAGTCTGATCCTGGTTGGGTTCCTCACACTTCTTTGAGGTGGGCCGTCTGCTGTGAGGTCACTCCTGCCTGGCTGGCACACACCGCCTTGGCGACGTGGGCCCTCTTGTGGTAGTTGGAACATGCTGGGAGCCTCCTCCCCTCAGTGATGAGGGCCCTCTGGCGTCAGGCCCTAACTGCTGGGTACCCACATTTTCTGATATGTGCTAAGTGGTGCAAGGACACTCCTGCCATGCTCCCAACACCTTGGGGATGTGGACCTTCTGCTCTGAGGTCCAAATGGCTGGGTTGCTCGCAGTTTCATGATGTGGACCCTCTGCTGTGAGTTTACTGCAGCCTGAATCGCATAGACTTGGTGCTCTTGGCTGCCTGCTGGGAGGTTCCCATTGCTGGATTCCTCAGCTTTTTTATTCTATGGGCACTGTGTTGTGAGGCTACTCCTGCCTGCCTCATTCCGAGCCCCTTGGAGATGTGGGTCTTCTGGTTTAGGCCACATGTGCTGGGTTCCTCACCTTTCTATGATGTGGCCACACTGGTGTGAATACTCTCCTGCCTGGTTCTGATCACCTTGGTGATGTGGGCCCACTGGTGAGAGTCTTATCCTGGCTGTGTTCCTCACCCTTCTGTGAGGTAGGCCCTCTGCGGTGAGGTCACTCCTACCTGGCTGTCACACGTCACCTTGGCGACGTGGGCCCTCAGTTGGGTGTTGGTGCCTGATTGGAGTCTCCTCCCCTTGGTAATGAGGGCCCTCTGGCGTCAGGCCCTAACTCCTGGGTTCCCTAAATTCTCTGATGTGTGCCCTGTGGTGCGAGTACACTTCTGACAGGTTCCCTACCCCATGGGAATGTGGGCCTTCTGCTCTGAGATCCCAACGCCTAGGTTGCTCACAGTTTCATGATGACGGCCCTCTGGTGTGAGATCACTCCGGCCTGGATCCCATAGTCTCGCTGCTCCTGGCCGCCTGCTGGGAGGTTCCAACTGCGGGATTCTTCACCTCTTTAATTCTATGGTCCCTCTGTTTTGAGGCTCCTCCTGCCTGCCTCAATCCCAGCTCCCTTGTGATGTGTGTCCTCTGGTTTGAGGCCACGTGTGCTGGGTCCCTCACTTTTCGGTGATGTGACCCCACTAGTGTGAGGACACTCCTGCCTGGTTCCCATTCCCTTGCTGATGTGGGCCCTCTGGTGAGAATCTGATCCTCTTTGGTTCTTCACACTTCTGTGAGGTTGACCCTCTGCTCTGAGGTCACTCCTGCCTGGTTGTCGCACTCCGCATTGGCGACGTCGCCCCTCTGGTAGCAGTCGGAGCTGGCTGTGAGCCAACGCCCCTCGGAGATGAGGGCCCTCTGGCATCAGGCACTAATTGCTGGGCTCCCCATATTTTTTCATGTGTGCCCACTCTTGCGATGACACTCCTGCTTGTTTCCCTTCCCCATGGGGATGTGGGCCTTCTGCTCTGAGGTCACAATGGCTGGGTTGCTTACAGAATCACAATGAGGGCCCTCTGTTGTGAGTTCATGCCAGCCTGGATCTCATAGCCTCAGTGATCTGGGCCGCCTGCTAGGAAGATCCAACTGCTGGGTTCCACACCTTTTGTATACAATGGGACATGTGTTGTGAGGTTAATCCTGCCTGCCTCACTGCGAAACCCATGGTGATGTGGGTCCTCTGGTTTGAGGCCACATGTGCTGGGTACCTCAACTTTTGATGATGTGGCCCCACGGGTGTGAGGACACTCCTGCCTGGTTCCCATCACCTTGGTGATGTGGGCCCTCTGGGGAGAGTCTGATCCTGGCTGGGTTCCCTACCATTCTGTGAGGTGGGCCCTCTGATGTCAGGACACTCCTGCCTGGCTAGCTCACATCGCCTTGGCGACGTGGGCCCTCTGTTGACCACTGGAGCATGCTGGGAGCCTCCTACTCCCGTGAATGATGGCCCTGGAAAAAATGCATATGCCCTTTTTGGCCAAGTGCTTCATTGGCGAGGTTCTGCCACTTCTCTTATGCTTTCAGAGCAATTCACGTCTACCTCCTGAAATCGGATTCTAGCAATTCTGCCCCACTTTCAAGTCCTCTTCGCAGCCTTAATTCAATATATTTTTGTACGATTTCTGTCATTTATAAGTCTACAGGTATGTGAATGACAGTGCCCCTGAGCTCCTTTCCTCAACTCGCTTTCTTGTGAGCTGGCCACAAAACCGCAGGATTGCTTCAGGCCCTAATCTTGTTCCAGCATGGCATGCTGAGCCTTTGGTTAATTCCTTTTCCTGTTGGGAAATGAGTGTTAAAATTGCCCGTGCATACTGGGCATATACCCTGAGAAAACCAAAATTCAAAAAGAGTCATGTACCAAAATGTTCATTGCAGCTCTATTTACAATAGCCCGGAGATGGAAAGAACCTAAGCGCCCATCATCGGACGAATGGATAAAGAAGATGTGGCACATATACACAATGGAATATTACTCAGCCTTAAAAAGAAATGAAACTGAGTTATTTGTAATGAGATGGATAGACCTAGAGTCTGTCATACAGAGTGAAGTAAGTCAGAAAGAGACAAATAGCGTATGCTAACACATATATATGGAATTTAAAGGAAAAAAATGTCATGAAGAACCTAGGGATAAGACAGGAATAGAGGCGCAGACCTACTGGAGAACGGAATTGAGGATATGGGGAGGGGGAATGGTGAGTTCTGACAGGGCGAGAGAGAGTCATGGACATATACACACTAACAAATGTAGTAAGGTAGATAGCAAGGGGGAAGCAGCCGCAAGGCACAGGGATATTAGCTCGGGGCGTTGGGACAGCCTGGAGGGGTGGAAGGGGGAGAGAGGGAGGGAGGGAGACACAAGAGGGAAGACACAGGGAGCATATGTATATGTATAGCTGATTCACTTTGTTATAAAGCAAAAACTAACAAACCATTGTAAAGCAATTATAACCCAATAAAGATGTTAAAAAAAATATTTGCCCGTGCACACACCTACAGATAGTCTCCCATTGGTTCTCCATATTCCTGTTCATCTTGCGCAGAAATTGCAAACAGTGCCAAACAGGAGGTTAAAGGCACTGACTCTCCAAATGGGGAGAGTGTAAGAAAAGGGTCTGGAATGGTGAACCTGAGTACCAGGGGACAAAAACAGACATGCATGTAAAAAGGTTTCCCAGTCACACGGTGGAGCATACTCTGGGTTTCCCATGCAAATTTTAGCAGAAGGAAGAATCCCTTGAACCTGGAGAGTTGGGAACCATGGAATGGGTACCATGCAGTATGACATCAAAGGGTCTGCATTTGCTCACTGAACCTCAACAATGCTATCAGCCCAAAGGGTCCAGCCTTATCTCTCACCCAGCTCTCGGTGTAGATGTGGTAAACCAGGTTGCATCACATGCCCTGTGTGAGTTATTTAAGAATTGCTCTCTATTTCACTGTCATTGTGTTTTGTTTTTGAAAATTTTTTTTGACACTGGGATTTATCGGAATTTCACTGCTCCGTTAATGCCGCTGTAAACACTCTTGATTCTCTTACGGAGACATATAAATCCATGGGTTTTAAGATTCTTCCTAGTCAGGTATATTCCTAGGCGTTGAATATGTGGTGTTGAGTCCATTTCGTTGAGCAAGGAGTAGGTCTTGTCTATTACATATTTGGCTTATGGAACGGTATCTGTGCTAATTTCAGTCTCTGGTTTTATGCAGCACTCCAACGCACCTTTCTCCATAAGCAAGCACAAGTTGGTTTTCTAAATTTGAGACCCTGTTCTGTTTTGTAATTCAGTTCATCTGTAGTCAAGTTTACATACTGTGTATTAGTGATATTTTATGATGTTTCTTTTTATGTGTGACTTATTTCACGTAGAATCACCATACCTGAATCCACTCACTATGCCGCTACGGGCCTGATGACACAGATTTCATTGCTGAGTGATATTGCATTGCACATACGTGCCACATCTTCTTTATCCATTTTTGGCTTTCTGGGATATTTACCTGGTACTGTAGACGAGCTTCTTGGGAACACAGCCGTCCCAAACTTTGGGGTGGCTCTCTGTTTTTGATTTTAATTTCCCTAAGCTGTAGGGCCATAAGTGGAAGTGCCATAGGCTGTGTTGCTTTGTTTCTTAAGTGTTTCAGGAAACACATAACACTTCTCCAGAATGGCTGTCGGCAATTTACATCATATGCATCAGCATAATAAGGATCCCTGTTCTCCATTGCCTGTCCTCCGTTTCTGGATTTTACAATTTTTTTAAATGGCCCTTTTGCCCTGGGGGGCACTGAGAGTTCACTGTAGTGCAGATTTATTTACAAGCTTGCTTTGTTGGCCAAAAAGTGCGTATGCGTTTTTTCCTGAATATATTTAGGGAAAAAAGCATCGGCACTTTTTGGCCAAGTGCATCATTGTCGACGTTCTGCCTCTTTTCCTATGCTTTCAGGGCATTTCCTGTCTACCCCCTGCAATCGTTTTCCTGAAATTCTGTCCTGCTTTCAAGTCCCCTTCGCAGGCTTACTTCAATATATTTTTGGAGGATAGCTGTCATTTATTACTCTACAGTATTGTGAATTATATTGCCCTGAGCTCCTTTCTTCAACTTGCTCTCTTGTGAACTGGGCGCAAAACTGCAGGATTGCTTCAGGCCCTAATCTGTTTCTGGCAGGGCACACTGAGCCTTTGTTTAATTCCTCTTCCTGGTGAGAAATGAGCGTTACATTTGCCCGTGCAGAAACCTACAGCTAATCTCTCATTGGTTCTCCCTATTCCTGTTCATCTTGCACAGAAATTGCAAGCTGTGCCAAAGAGTAGGTTAAAGGCACTGACTCTCCAAGCGGGGAGAGTGTTAGTAAAGCATCTGGAATGGTGAACCCGAGGACCAGGATACGTAAACTGAGATGCATTTTAAATCGTTTCCCAATCACACGGTGGACGATACTCTGGGTTTCCCATGCATGTTTTAGCTGGAGGAAGAATCCCTTGAACCTGGAGGGTTGGGACCCATGGAATAGGTACCATGCAGTATGACTTCAAAGGGTCTGCATTTGCTCAGCGAAACTCACCAATGCTATCAGCCTGAAGTGTCCAGCCTTATGTCTCAACCAGCTCTGGGTGTAGATGTGGTCAATCCCGGTTGCATCACATGCCCTGAGTGAATTATTTAAGAATTGCTCTCTATTTCACTGTCGCTGTGTTTTGTTTTCGAAATTTATTTTGATAATGGGATTTATCGGATTTTCACTGCTGCGTTTCGGCCGCTGTACACATGCTTGATTCACTTATGGAGACATATATATCCATGGATTTTAAGATTCTTCCTAGTCAGGTATATTCCTAGGCGTTGAATATGTGGTGTTGGGTCCATTTCGTTGAGCAAGGAGTCTGTCTTGTCTATTACATATTTGGCTTATGGAATGTTATCTGTGCTAATTTCAGTCTCTGGTTTTATGCAGCACCCCAAGGCACCTTTCCCCATAAGCAAGCACTAGTTGGTTTTCTAAATTTGAGACCCTGTTCTGTTTTGTAATTCAGTTCATGTGTAGTCAAGTTTACATTCCGTGTATTAGTGATATCTTATCATGTTTCTTTTTCTGTGTGACGTAGTTCACGTAGAATCACCGTACCTGCATCCACTCACTATGCCACTACGGGCCTGATGACACAGATTTCATTGCTGAGTGATATTGCATTGTACGTACGTGCCACAACTTCTTTATTCATTTTTTGCTTTCTGGGATATTTACCTGATACTGTAGACGAGCTTGTTGTGAACACAGCCGTCCCAAATATTGGGGTGTCTGTCTGTTATGGTTTTAATTTCCGTAAGCTATAGGACCATAAGTGGAAGTGCCATAGGCTGTGTTTCTTTGTTTCTTACGTGTTTCAGGAAACACCATACACTTCTCCAGGGTGGCTGTTCGCAATTTACATCCTGCCAATCAGCATAACAATGCTCCGTGTTCTCCATATCCTGTCCTACGTTTCTGGATTTTACACTTTTTTAAGACAGCCCTTTTTCCCGGGGCCCAGTGAGACTTCATTGTAGTGCAGATTTCCTTTAAAGGCTTGCTTGGATGGCCAAAAAGGGCGTATGCGTTTTTTCCTGAATATATTCAGGAAAAAACGCATACGCCCTTTTTGGCCAAGTGCATCATTGTCGACGTTCTGCCTCTTTTCCTATGCTTTCAGGGCAATTCCAGTCTACCCCCTGCAATCGTTTTCCTGAAATTCTGACCCGCTTTCAAGTCCCCTTCGCAGGCTTACTTCAATATATTTTTGGAGGATAGCTGTCATTTATAACTCTGCAGGTTTGTGAATTACAGTGCCCCTGAGCTCCTTTCTTCAACTCGCTTCGTTGTGAGCTGGGCACAAAACCGCAGGATTGCTTCAGGCCCTAATCTGTTTCTGGCAGGGCACGCTGAGCCTTTGGTTAATTCCTCTTCCTGGTGGGAAATGAGCGTTACATTTGCCCGTGCAGACACCTATAGCTAGTCTCTCATTGGTTCTCCCTATTCCTGTTCATCTTGCACAGAAATTGCAAGCTGTGCCAAACAGGAGGTTAAAGGCAGTGACCCTCCAAGCGGGGAGAGTGTTAGTAAAGCATCTGGAATGGTGAACCCGAGGACCAGGATACGAAAACTGAGATGCATTTTAAATCGTTTCCCAATCACACGGTGGACGATACTCTGGGTTTCCCATGCATGTTTTAGCTGGAGGAAGAATCCCTTGAACCTGGAGAGTTGGGACCCATGGAATGGGTACCATGCAGTATGACTTCAAAGGGTCTGCATTTGCTCACCGAAACTCACCAATGCTATCAGCCTGAAGTGTCCAGCCTAATGTCTCAATCAGCTCTGGGTGTAGATGTGGTCAATCCCCGTTGCTTCACATGCCCTGAGTGAATTATTTAAGAATTGGTCTCTATTTCACTCTCTTTGTGTTTTGTTTTCGAAATTTATTTTGATAATGGGATTTATCGGATTTTCACTGCTGCGTTAAAGCCGCTGTACACACGCTTGATTCTCTTACGGAGACATATATATCCATGGGTTTTAAGATTCTTCCTAGGCAGGTATATTCCTAGGCGTTGAATATGTGGAGTTGGGTCCATTTCGTTGAGCAAGGAGTAGGTCTTGCTATTACATATTTGGCTTATGGAATGTTATCTGTGCTAATTTCAGTCTCTGGTTTTATGGAGCACCCCAACGCACCTTTCCCCATAAGCAAGCACTAGTTGGTTTTCTAAATTTGAGACCCTGTTCTGTTTTGTAATTCAGTTCATGTGTGTTCAAGTTTACATTCCGTGTATTAGTGATATCTTATGATGTTTCTTTTTCTGTGTGATGTAGTTCACGTAGAATCACCGTACCTGCATCCACTCACTATGCCGCTACGGGCCTGATGACACAGATTTCATTGCTGAGTGATATTGCATTGCACGTACGTGCCACAACTTCTTTATCCATTTTTTGCTCTCTGGGATATTTACCTGGTACTGTAGACGAGCTTCTTTGGAACACAGCCGTCCCAAACTTTTGGGTGGCTCTCTGTTTTTGATTTTTATTTTCCTAAGCAATAGGACCATAAGTGCAATTGCCATAGGATGTGTTGCCTTATTTCTTACGTGTTTCAGGAAACACCATACACTTCTCCAGGGTGGCTGTTGGCAATTTACATCCTGCCAATCAGCATACCAAGGCTCCCTGTTCTCCATATCCTGTCCTACCTTTCTGGATTTTACACTTTTTTCAGATGGCCCTTTCGCCCGGGGGGCAGTGAGACTTCATTGTAGTGCAGATTTCCTTTAAAGGCTTGCATGGTTGGCCAAAAAGGGCGAATGCGTTTTTTCCTGAATATATTCAGGAAAAAACGCATACGCCCTTTTTGGCCAAGTGCATCATTGTCGACGTTGTGCCTCTTTAACTATGCTTTCAGGGCAGTTCCAGTCTACCCCCTGCAATCGTTTTCCTGAAATTCTGCCCCGCATTCAAGTCCCCTTCGCAGGCTTACTTCAATATATTTTTGGAGGATAGCTGTCATTTATAACTCTGCAGGTTTGTGAATTACAGTGCCCCTGAGCTCCTTTCTTCAACTCGCTTTCTTGTGAGCTGGGCACAAAACCGCAGGATTGCTTCAGGCCCTAATCTGTTTCTGGCAGGGCACGCTGAGCCTTTGGTTAATTCCTCTTCCTGGTGGGAAATGAGCGTTACATTTGCCCGTGCAGAAACCTATAGCTAGTCTCTCATTGGTTCTCCCTATTGCTGTTCATCTTGCACAGAAATTGCAAGCTGTGCCAAAGAGGATGTTAAAGGCACTGACTCTCCAAGAGGGGAGAGTCTTAGTAAAGCATCTGGAATGGTGAACCTGAGGACCAGGATACGAAAACTGAGATGCATTTTAAATCGTTTCCCAATCACACGGTGGACGATACTCTGGGTTTCCCATGCATGTTTTAGCTGGAGGAAGAATCCCTTGAACCTGAAGAGTTGGGACGCATGGAATGGGTACCATGCAGTATGACTTCAAAGGGTCTGCATTTGCTCACCGAAACTCACCAGTGCTATCATCCTGAAGTGTCCAGCCTTATGTCTCAACCAGCTGTGGTTGTAGATGTGGTCAATCCCGGTTGCATCACATGCCCTGAGTGAATTATTTAAGAATTGCTCTCTATTTCACTGTCTTTGTGTTTTGTTTTCGAAATTTATTTTGATAATGGGGTTTATTGGATTTTCACTGCTGCGTTTCGGCCGCTGTACACACGCTTGATTCTCTTACGGAGACATATATATCCATGGGTTTTAAGATTCTTCCTAGTCAGGTATATTCCTAGGCTTTGAATATGTGGTGTTGGGTCCATTTCGTTGAGCAAGGAGTAGGTCTTGTCTATTACCTATTTGGCTTATGGAACGTTATCTGTGCTAATTTCAGTCTCTGGTTTTATGCAGCACCCCAACGCGCCTTTCCCCATAAGCAAGCACTAGTTGGTTTTCTAAATTTGAGTCCCTGTTCTGTTTTGTAATTTAGTTCATGTGTAGTTAAGTTTACATTCCATGTATTAGTGATATCTTATGATGTTTCTTTTTCTGTGTGACGTAGTTCACGTAGAATCACCATATCTGCATCCACTCACTATGCCGCTACGGGCCTGATGACACAGATTTCATTGCTTAGTGATATTGCATTGTACGTATGTGCCACAACTTCTTTATCCATTTTTTGCTTTCTGGGATATTTACCTGATACTGTAGACGAGCTTCTTGTGAACACAGCCGTCCCAAATATTGGGGTGGCTGTCTGTTTTTGATTTTAATTTCCGTAAGCTATAGGACCATAAGTGGAAGTGCCATAGGCTGTGTTGCTTTGTTTCTTACGTGTTTCAGGAAACACCATACACTTTTCCAGGGTGGCTGCTGGCAATTTACATCCTGCCAATCAGCATAACAAGGCTCCCTGTGCTCCATATCCTGTCCTACCTTTCTGGATTTTACACTTTTTTCAGATGGCCCTTTTGCCCGGGGGGCAGTGAGACTTCATTGTAGTGCTGATTTCCTTTACAGTCTTGCTTGTTTGGCCAAAAAGGGCGTATGCGTTTTTTCCTGAATATATTCAGGAAAAAACGCATACGCCCTTTTTGGCCAAGTGCATCATTGTCGACGTTCTGCCTCTTTTCCTATGCTTTCAGGGCAATTCCAGTCTACCCCCTGCAATCGTTTTCCTGAAATTCTGCCCCGCTTTCAAGTCCCCTTCGCAGGCTTACTTCAATATACTTTTGGAAGATAGCTGTCATTTATAACTCTGCAGTTTTGTGAATTACAGTGCCCCTGAGCTTCTTTCTTCAACTCGCTTTCTTGTGAGCTGGGCACAAAACCGCAGGATTGCTTCAGGCCCTAATCTGTTTCCAGCAGGTCACACTGAGCCTTTGTTTAATTCCTCTTCCTGGTGGGCAATGAGCGTTACATTTGCCCGTGCAGACACCTACAGCTAGTCTCTCATTGGTTCTCCCTATTCCTGTTCATCTTGCACAGAAATTGCAAGCTGTGCCAAAGAGGAGGTTAAAGGCACTGACTCTCCAAGTGGGGAGAGTGTTAGTAAAGCATCTGGAATGGTGAACCCGCGGACCAGGATACGAAAAATGAGATGCATTGTAAATCGTTTCCCAATCACACGGTGGACCATACTGTGTGTTTCCCATGCATGTTTTAGCTGGAGGAAGAATCCCTTGAACCTGAAGAGTTGGGACCCATGGAATAGGTACCATGCAGTATGACTTCATAGGGTCTGCATTTGCTCACCGAAACTCACCAATGCTATCAGCCTGAAGTGTCCAGCCTTATGACACAACCAGCTCTGGGTGTAGATGTGGTCAATCCCGGTTGCATCACATCCCCTGAGTGAATTATTTAAGAATTGCTCTCTATTTCACTGTCTTTGTGTTTTGTTATCGAAATTTATTTTGATAATGGGATTTATCGGATTTTCACTGCTTAGTATCGGCCGCTGTACACACGCTTGATTCTCTTACGGAGACAAATATATCCATGGGTTTTAAGATTCTTCCTAGTAAGGTATATTCCTAGGCGTTGAATATGTGGTGTTGGGTCCATTTCGTTGAACAAGGAGTAGGTCTTGTCTATTACATATTTGGCTTATGGAAAGTTATCTGTGCTAATTTCAGACTCTGGTTTTATGCAGCACCCCAAGGCACCTTTCCCCATAAGCAAGCACTAGTTGGTTTTCTAAATTTGAGACTCTGTTCTGTTTTGTAATTCAGTTCATGTGTAGTCAAGTTTACATTCCGTGTATTAGTGATATCTTATGATGTTTCTTTTTCTGTGTGATGTAGTTCACGTAGAATCACCGTACCTGCATCCACTCACTATGCCGCTACGGGCCTGATGACACAGATTTCATTGCTGAGTGATATTGCATTGTACGTACGTGCCACAACTTCTTTATCCATTTTTTGCTTTCTGGGATATTTACGTGATACTGTAGACGAGCTTCTTGTGAACACAGCCGTCCCAAATATTGGGGTGGCTGTCTGTTTTTGATTTTAATTTCCGTAAGCTATAGGACCATAAGTGGAAGTGCCATAGGCTGTGTTGCTTTGTTTCTTACGTGTTTCAGGAAACACCATACACTTCTCCAGGGTGGCTGCTGGCAATTTACATCCTGCCAATCAGCATAACAAGGCTCCCTGCTCTCCATATCCTGTCCTACCTTTCTGGATTTTACACTTTTTTCAGATGGCCCTTTTTCCCGGGGGGCAGTGAGACTTCATTGTAGTGCAGATTTCCTTTACAGGCTTGCTTGGTTGGCCAAAAAGGGCGTATGCGTTTTTTCCTGAATATATTCAGGAAAAAACGCATACGCACTTTTTGGCCAAGTGCATCATTGTCCACGTTCTGCCTCTTTTCCTATGCTTTCAGGGCAATTCCAGTCTACCCCCTACAATCGTTTTCCTGAAATTCTGCCCCGCTTTCAAGTCCGCTTCGCAGGCTTACTTCAATATACTTTTGGAAGATAGCAGTCATTTATAACTCTGCAGGTTTGTGAATTACAGTGCCCCTGAGCTCCTTTCTTCAACTCGCTTTCTTGTGAGCTGGGCACAAAACCGCAGGATTGCTTCAGGCCCTAATCTGTTTCCAGCAGGGCACACTGAGCCTTTGTTTAATTCCTCTTCCTGGTGGGCAATGAGCGTTACATTTGCCCGTGCAGACACCTACAGCTAGTCTCTCATTGGTTCTCCCTATTCCTGTTCATCTTGCACAGAAATTGCAAGCTGTGCCAAACAGGAGGTTAAAGGTACTGACTCTCCAAGCGGGGAGAGTGTTAGTAAAGCATCTGGAATGGTGAACCCGAGGACCAGGATACGAAAACTGAGATGCATTTTAAATCGTTTCCCAATCACACGGTGGATGATACTCTGGGTTTCCCATGCATGTTTTAGCTGGAGGAAGAATGCCTTGAACCTGGAGAGTTGGGACCCATGAAATGGGTACCATGCAGTATGACTTCAAAGGGTCTGCATTTGCTCACCGAAACTCACCAATGCTATCAGCCTGAAGTGTCCAGCCTTATGTCTCAACCAGCTCTGGGTGTAGATGTGGTCAATCCCGGTTGCATCACATGCCCTGAGTGAATTATTTAAGAATTGCTCTCTATTTCACTGTCTTTGTGTTTTGTTTTCGAAATTTATTTTGATAATGGGATTTATCGGATTGTCACTCCTGCGTTTCGGCCGCTGTACACACGCTTGATTCTCTTACGGAGACATATATATCCATGGGTTTTAAGATTCTTCCTAGTCAGGTATATTCCTAGGCGTTGAATATGTGGTGTTGGGTCCATTTCTTTGAGCAAGGGGTAGGTCTTTTCTATTACATATTTGGCTTATGGAAAGTTATCTGTGCTAATTTCAGTCTCTGGTTTTATGGAGCACCCCAACGCACCTTTCCCCATAAGCAAGCACTAGTTGGTTTTCTAAATTTGAGACCCTGTTCTGTTTTGTAATTCAGTTCATGTGTAGTCAAGTTTACATTCCGTGTATTAGTGATATCTTATGATGTTTCTATTTCTGTGTGACGTAGTTCACGTAGAATCACCGTACCTGCATCCACTCACTATGCCGCTACGGGCCTGATGACACAGATTTCATTGCTGAGTGATATTGCATTGTACGTACGTGCCACAACTTCTTTATCCATTTTTTGCTTTCTGGGATATTTACCTGATACTGTAGACGAGCTTCTTGTGAACACAGGCGTCCCAAATATTGGGGTGGCTGTCTGTTTTTGATTTTAATTTCCGTAAGCTATAGGACCATAAGTGGAAGTGCCATAGGCTGTGTTGCTTTGTTTCTTACGTGTTTTAGGAAACACCATACACTTCTCCAGGGTGGCTGCTGGCAATTTACATCCTGCCAATCAGCATAACAAGGCTCCCTGTTCTCCATATCCTGTCCTACCTTTCTGGATTTTACACTTTTTTCAGATGGCCCTTTTGCCCGGGGGGCAGTGAGACTTCATTGCAGTGCAGATTTCTTTACAGGCTTGCTTGGTTGGCCAAAAAGGGCGTATGCGTTTTTTCCTGAATATATTCAGGAAAAAACGCATACACCCTTTTTGGCCAAGTGCATCATTGTCGACGTTCTGCCTCTTTTCCTATGCTTTCAGTGCAATTCCAGTCTACCCCCTGCAATCGTTTTCCTGAAATTCTGCCCCGCTTTCAAGACCCCTTCGCAGGCTTACTTCAATATATTTTTGGAGGATAGCTGTCATTTATAACTCTGCAGGTTTGTGAATTACAGTGCCCCTGAGCTCCTTTCTTCAACTCGCTTTCTTGTGAGCTGGGCACAAAACCGCAGGATTGCTTCAGGCCCTAATCTGTTTCCGGCAGGGCATGCTGAGCCTTTGGTTAATTCCTCTTCCTGGTGGGAAATGAGCGTTACATTTGCCCGTGCAGACACCTACAGCTAGTCTCTCATTGGTTCTCCCTATTCCTGTTCATCTTGCACAGAAATTGCAAGCTGTGCCAAAGAGTAGGTTAAAGGTACTGACTCTCCAAGCAGGGAGAGTGTTAGTAAAGCATCTGGAATGGTGAACCCGAGGACCAGTATACGAAAACTGAGATGCATTTTAAATCATTTCCCAATCACACGGTGGACCATACTATGGGTTTCCCATGCATGTGTTAGCTGGAGGAAGAATGCCTTGAACCTGGAGAGTTGGGACCCATGGAATGGGTACCATGCAGTATGACTTCAAAGGGTCTGCATTTGCTCACCGAAACTCACCAATGTGATCAGCCTGAAGTGTCCAGCCTTATGTCTCAACCAGCTCTGGGTGTAGATGTGGTCAATCCCGGTTGCATCACATGCCCTGAGTGAATTATTAAGAATTGCTCTCTATTTCACTGTCTTTGTGTTTTGTTTTCGAAATTTATTTTGATAATGGGATTTATCGTATTTTCACTGCTGCGTTTCGGCCGCTGTACACACGCTTGGTTCTCTTACGGAGACATATATATCCATGGGTTTTAAGATTCTTCCTAGTCAGGTATATTTCTAGGCGTTGAATATGTGGTGTTGGATCCATTTCGTTGAGCAAGGAGTAGGTCTTGTCTATTACATATTTGGCTTATGGAATGTTATCTGTGCTAATTTCAGTCTCTGGTTTTATGCAGCACCCCAACGCGCCTTTCCCCATAAGCAAGCACTAGTTGGTTTTCTAAATTTGAGACCCTGTTCTGTTTTGTAATTCAGTTCATGTGTAGTCAAGTTTACATTCCGTGTATTAGTGATATCTTATGATGTTTCTTTTTCTGTGTGATGTAGTTCACGTAGAATCACCGTACCTGCATCCATTCATTATGCCACTACGGGCCAGATGACACAGATTTCATTGCTGAGTGATATTGCATTGCACGTACGTGCCACAACTTCTTTATCCATTTTTTGCTTTCTGGGATATTTACCTGGTACTGTAGACGAGCTTCTTGGGAACACAGCCGTCCCAAACTTTGGGGTGGCTCTCAGTTTTTGATTTTAATTTCCCTAAGGAATAGGACCATAAGTTCAATTGCCATAGGCTGTGTTGCTTTATTTCTTACGTGTTTCAGGAAACACCATACACTTCTCCAGGGTGGCTGCTGGCAATTTACATCCTGCCAATCAGCATAACAAGGCTCCCTGTTCTCCATATCCTGTCCTACCTTTCCGGATTTTACACTTTTTTCAGATTGCCCTTTTGCCCGGGGGGCAGTGAGATTTCATTGTAGTGCAGATTTCCTTTACAGGCTTGCTTGTTTGGCCAAAAAGGGCGTATGCGTTTTTTCCTGAATATATTCAGGAAAAAACGCATACGCACTTTTTGGCCAAGTGCATCATTGTCGACGTTCTTCCTCTTTTCCTATGCTTTCAGGGCAATTCCAGTCTACCCCCTGCAATCGTTTTCCTGAAATTCTGCCCCGCTTTCAAGTCTCCTGCGCAGGCTTACTTCAATATTCTTTTGGAAGATAGCTGTCATTTATAACTCTGCAGGTTTGTGAATTACAGTGCCCCTGAGCTCATTTCTCCAACTCGCTTTCTTGTGAGCTGGGCACAAAACCGCAGTATTGCTTCAGGCCCTAATCTGTTTCCAGCAGGGCACACTGAGCCTTTGTTTAATTCCTCTTCTTGGTGGGCAATGAGCGTTACATTTGCCCGTGCAGACACCTACAGCCAGTCTCTCATTGGTTCTCCCTATTCCTGTTCATCTTGCACAGAAATTGCAAGCTGTGCCAAACAGGAGGTTAAAGGCACTGACTCTCCAAGCGGGGAGAGTGTTAGTAAAGCATCTGGAATGGTGAACCCGAGGACCAGGATACGAAAACTGAGATGCATTTAAAATCGTTTCCCAATCACACGGTGGACGATACTCTGGGTTTCACATGCATGTTTTAGCTGGAGGAAGAATCCCTTGAACCTGGAGAGTTGGGACCTATGGAATGGGTACAATGCAGTATGACTTCAAAGGGTCTGCATTTGCTCACCGAAACTCACCAATGCTATCAGCCTGAAGTGTCCAGCCTTATGTCTCAACCAGCTCTGGGTGTAGATGTGGTCAATCCCGGTTGCATCACATGCCCTGAGTGAATTATTTAAGAATTGCTCTCTATTTCACTGTCTTTGTGTTTTGTTTTCGAAATTTATTTTGATAATGGGATTTATCGGATTTTCACTGCGGCGTTTCGGACGTTTTACACATGCTTGGTTCTCTTATGGAGACATATATATCCATGGGTTTTAAGATTCTTCCTAGTCAGGTATATTCCTAGGCGTTGAATATGTGATGTTGGGTCCATTTCGTTGAGCAAGCAGTAGGTCTTTTCTATTACATATTTGGCTTATGGAAAGTTATCTGTGCTAATTTCAGTCGCTGGTTATATGCAGCACCCCAAGGCACCTTTTCCCATAAGCAAGCACTAGTTGGTTTTCTAAATTTGAGACCCTGTTCTGTTTTGTAATTCAGTTCATGTGTAGTCAAGTTTACATTCTGTGTATTAGTGATATCTTATGATATTTCTATTTCTGTGTGACGTAGTTCACGTAGAATCACCGTACCTGCATCCACTCACTATGCCGCTACGGGCCTGATGACACAGATTTCATTGCTGAGTGATATTGCATTGTACGTACGTGCCACAAGTTCTTTATCCATTTTTTGCTTTCTGGGATATTTACCTGATACTGTAGACGAGCTTCTTGTGAACACAGGCGTCCCAAATATTGGGGTGGCTGTCTGTTTTTGATTTTAATTTCCGTAAGCTATAGGACCATAAGTGGAAGTGCCATAGGCTGTGTTGCTTTGTTTCTTACGTGTTTTAGGAAACACCATACACTTCTCCAGGGTGGCTGCTGGCAATTTACATCCTGCCAATCAGCATAACAAGGCTCCCTGTTCTCCATATCCTGTCCTACCTTTCTGGATTTTACACTTTTTTCAGATGGCCCTTTTGCCCGGGGGGCAGTGAGACTTCATTGCAGTGCAGATTTCTTTACAGGCTTGCTTGGTTGGCCAAAAAGGGCGTATGCGTTTTTTCCTGAATATATTCAGGAAAAAACGCATACACTCTTTTTGGCCAAGTGCATCATTGTCGACGTTCTGCCTCTTTTCCTATGCTTTCAGTGCAATTCCAGTCTACCCCCTGCAATCGTTTTCCTGAAATTCTGCCCCGCTTTCAAGACCCCTTCGCAGGCTTACTTCAATATATTTTTGGAGGATAGCTGTCATTTATAACTCTGCAGGTTTGTGAATTACAGTGCCCCTGAGCTCCTTTCTTCAACTCGCTTTCTTGTGAGCTGGGCACAAAACCGCAGGATTGCTTCAGGCCCTAATCTGTTTCCGGCAGGGCATGCTGAGCCTTTGGTTAATTCCTCTTCCTGGTGGGAAATGAGCGTTACATTTGCCCGTGCAGACACCTACAGCTAGTCTCTCATTGGTTCTCCCTATTCCTGTTCATCTTGCACAGAAATTGCAAGCTGTGCCAAAGAGTAGGTTAAAGGTACTGACTCTCCAAGCAGGGAGAGTGTTAGTAAAGCATCTGGAATGGTGAACCCGAGGACCAGGATACGAAAACTGAGATGCATTTTAAATCATTTCCCAATCACACGGTGGACCATACTATGGGTTTCCCATGCATGTGTTAGCTGGAGGAAGAATGCCTTGAACCTGGAGAGTTGGGACCCATGGAATGGGTACCATGCAGTATGACTTCAAAGGGTCTGCATTTGCTCACCGAAACTCACCAATGTGATCAGCCTGAAGTGTCCAGCCTTATGTCTCAACCAGCTCTGGGTGTAGATGTGGTCAATCCCGGTTGCATCACATGCCCTGAGTGAATTATTTAAGAATTGCTCTCTATTTCACTGTCTTTGTGTTTTGTTTTCGAAATTTATTTTGATAATGGGATTTATCGGATTTTCACTGCTGCGTTTCGGCCGCTGTACACACGCTTGGTTCTCTTATGGAGACATATATATCCATGGGTTTTAAGATTCTTCCTAGTCAGGTATATTCCTAGGCGTTGAATATGTGGTGTTGGATCCATTTCGTTGAGCAAGGAGTAGGTCTTGTCTATTACATATTTGGCTTATGGAATGTTATCTGTGCTAATTTCAGTCTCTGGTTTTATGCAGCACCCCAACGCGCCTTTCCCCATAAGCAAGCACTAGTTGGTTTTCTACATTTGAGACCCTGTTCTGTTTTGTAATTCAGTTCATGTGTAGTCATTTTACATTCCGTGTATTAGTGATATCTTATGATGTTTCTTTTTCTGTGTGATGTAGTTCACGTAGAATCACCGTTCCTGCATCCATTCATTATGCCTCTACGGGCCACATGACACAGATTTCATTGCTGAGTGATATTGCATTGCACGTACGTGCCACAACTTCTTTATCCATTTTTTGCTTTCTGGGATATTTACCTGGTACTGTAGACGAGCTTCTTGGGAACACAGCCGTCCCAAACTTTGGGGTGGCTCTCAGTTTTTGATTTTAATTTCCCTAAGGAATAGGACCATAAGTTCAATTGCCATAGGCTGTGTTGCTTTATTTCTTACGTGTTTCAGGAAACACCATACACTTCTCCAGGGTGGCTGCTGGCAATTTACATCCTGCCAATCAGCATAACAAGGCTCCCTGTTCTCCATATCCTGTCCTACCTTTCCGGATTTTACACTTTTTTCAGATGGCCCTTTTGCCCGGGGGGCAGTGAGATTTCATTGTAGTGCAGATTTCCTTTACAGGCTTGCTTGTTTGGCCAAAAAGGGCGTATGCGTTTTTTCCTGAATATATTCAGGAAAAAACGCATACGCACTTTTTGGCCAAGTGCATCATTGTCGACGTTCTTCCTCTTTTCCTATGCTTTCAGGGCAATTCCAGTCTACCCCCTGCAATCGTTTTCCTGAAATTCTGCCCCGCTTTCAAGTCCCCTGCGCAGGCTTACTTCAATATTCTTTTGGAAGATAGCTGTCATTTATAACTCTGCAGCTTTGTGAATTACAGTGCCCCTGAGCTCATTTCTCCAACTCGCTTTCTTGTGAGCTGGGCACAAAACCGCAGGATTGCTTCAGGCCCTAATCTGTTTCCAGCAGGGCACACTGAGCCTTTGTTTAATTCCTCTTCTTGGTGGGCAATGAGCGTTACATTTGCCCGTGCAGACACCTACAGCTAGTCTCTCATTGGTTCTCCCTATTCCTGTTCATCTTGCACAGAAATTGCAAGCTGTGCCAAACAGGAGGTTAAAGGCACTGACTCTCCAAGCGGGGAGAGTGTTAGTAAAGCATCTGGAATGGTGAACCCGAGGACCAGGATACGAAAACTGAGATGCATTTTAAATCGTTTCCCAATCACACAGTGGACGATACTCTGGGTTTCACATGCATGTTTTAGCTGGAGGAAGAATCCCTTGAACCTGGAGAGTTGGGACCTATGGAATGGGTACAATGCAGTATGACTTCAAAGGGTCTGCATTTGCTCACCGAAACTCACCAATGCTATCAGCCTGAAGTGTCCAGCCTTATGTCTCAACCAGCTCTGGGTGTAGATGTGGTCAATCCCGGTTGCATCACATGCCCTGAGTGAATTATTTAAGAATTGCTCTCTATTTCACTGTCTTTGTGTTTTGTTTTCGAAATTTATTTTGATAATGGGATTTATCGGATTTTCACTGCGGCGTTTCGGACGTTTTACACATTCTTGGTTCTCTTATGGAGACATATATATCCATGGGTTTTAAGATTCTTCCTAGTCAGGTATATTCCTAGGCGTTGAATATGTGATGTTGGGTCCATTTCGTTGAGCAAGCAGTAGGTTTTTTCTATTACATATTTGGCTTATGGAAAGTTATCTGTGCTAATTTCAGTCGCTGGTTATATGCAGCACCCCAAGGCACCTTTTCCCATAAGCAAGCACTAGTTGGTTTTCTAAATTTGAGACCCTGTTCTGTTTTGTAATTCAGTTCATGTGTAGTCAAGTTTACATTCTGTGTATTAGTGATATCTTATGATATTTCTATTTCTGTGTGACGTAGTTCACGTAGAATCACCGTACCTGCATCCACTCACTATGCCGCTACGGGCCTGATGACACAGATTTCATTGCTGAGTGATATTGCATTGTACGTACGTGCCACAAGTTCTTTATCCATTTTTTGCTTTCTGGGATATTTACCTGATACTGTAGACGAGCTTCTTGTGAACACAGGCGTCCCAAATATTGGGGTGGCTGTCTGTTTTTGATTTTAATTTCCGTAAGCTATAGGACCATAAGTGGAAGTGCCATAGGCTGTGTTGCTTTGTTTCTTACGTGTTTTAGGAAACACCATACACTTCTCCAGGGTGGCTGCTGGCAATTTACATCCTGCCAATCAGCATAACAAGGCTCCCTGTTCTCCATATCCTGTCCTACCTTTCTGGATTTTACACTTTTTTCAGATGGCCCTTTTGCCCGGGGGGCAGTGAGACTTCATTGCAGTGCAGATTTCTTTACAGGCTTGCTTGGTTGGCCAAAAAGGGCGTATGCGTTTTTTCCTGAATATATTCAGGAAAAAACGCATACACTCTTTTTGGCCAAGTGCATCATTGTCGACGTTCTGCCTCTTTTCCTATGCTTTCAGTGCAATTCCAGTCTACCCCCTGCAATCGTTTTCCTGAAATTCTGCCCCGCTTTCAAGACCCCTTCGCAGGCTTACTTCAATATATTTTTGGAGGATAGCTGTCATTTATAACTCTGCAGGTTTGTGAATTACAGTGCCCCTGAGCTCCTTTCTTCAACTCGCTTTCTTGTGAGCTGGGCACAAAACCGCAGGATTGCTTCAGGCCCTAATCTGTTTCCGGCAGGGCATGCTGAGCCTTTGGTTAATTCCTCTTCCTGGTGGGAAATGAGCGTTACATTTGCCCGTGCAGACACCTACAGCTAGTCTCTCATTGGTTCTCCCTATTCCTGTTCATCTTGCACAGAAATTGCAAGCTGTGCCAAAGAGTAGGTTAAAGGTACTGACTCTCCAAGCAGGGAGAGTGTTAGTAAAGCATCTGGAATGGTGAACCCGAGGACCAGGATACGAAAACTGAGATGCATTTTAAATCATTTCCCAATCACACGGTGGACCATACTATGGGTTTCCCATGCATGTGTTAGCTGGAGGAAGAATGCCTTGAACCTGGAGAGTTGGGACCCATGGAATGGGTACCATGCAGTATGACTTCAAAGGGTCTGCATTTGCTCACCGAAACTCACCAATGTGATCAGCCTGAAGTGTCCAGCCTTATGTCTCAACCAGCTCTGGGTGTAGATGTGGTCAATCCCGGTTGCATCACATGCCCTGAGTGAATTATTTAAGAATTGCTCTCTATTTCACTGTCTTTGTGTTTTGTTTTCGAAATTTATTTTGATAATGGGATTTATCGGATTTTCACTGCTGCGTTTCGGCCGCTGTACACACGCTTGGTTCTCTTATGGAGACATATATATCCATGGGTTTTAAGATTCTTCCTAGTCAGGTATATTCCTAGGCGTTGAATATGTGGTGTTGGATCCATTTCGTTGAGCAAGGAGTAGGTCTTGTCTATTACATATTTGGCTTATGGAATGTTATCTGTGCTAATTTCAGTCTCTGGTTTTTTTTTTTTTTTTTTTTTTGCGGTACGCGGGCCTCTCACTGTTGTGGCCTCTCCCGTTGCGGAGCAACAGGCTCCGGACGCGCAGGCTCAGTGGCCATGGCTCACGGGCCCAGCCGCTCCGCGGCATGTGGGATCCTCCCACACCGGGGCACGAACCCGTGTCCCCTGCATCGGCAGGCGGACTCTCAACCACTGCGCCACCAGGGAAGCCCCAGTCTCTGGTTTTATGCAGCACCCCAACGCGCCTTTCCCCATAAGCAAGCACTAGTTGGTTTTCTACATTTGAGACCCTGTTCTGTTTTGTAATTCAGTTCATGTGTAGTCATTTTACATTCCGTGTATTAGTGATATCTTATGATGTTTCTTTTTCTGTGTGATGTAGTTCACGTAGAATCACCGTTCCTGCATCCATTCATTATGCCTCTACGGGCCACATGACACAGATTTCATTGCTGAGTGATATTGCATTGCACGTACGTGCCACAACTTCTTTATCCATTTTTTGCTTTCTGGGATATTTACCTGGTACTGTAGACGAGCTTCTTGGGAACACAGCCGTCCCAAACTTTGGGGTGGCTCTCAGTTTTTGATTTTAATTTCCCTAAGGAATAGGACCATAAGTTCAATTGCCATAGGCTGTGTTGCTTTATTTCTTACGTGTTTCAGGAAACACCATACACTTCTCCAGGGTGGCTGCTGGCAATTTACATCCTGCCAATCAGCATAACAAGGCTCCCTGTTCTCCATATCCTGTCCTACCTTTCCGGATTTTACACTTTTTTCAGATGGCCCTTTTGCCCGGGGGGCAGTGAGATTTCATTGTAGTGCAGATTTCCTTTACAGGCTTGCTTGTTTGGCCAAAAAGGGCGTATGCGTTTTTTCCTGAATATATTCAGGAAAAAACGCATACGCACTTTTTGGCCAAGTGCATCATTGTCGACGTTCTTCCTCTTTTCCTATGCTTTCAGGGCAATTCCAGTCTACCCCCTGCAATCGTTTTCCTGAAATTCTGCCCCGCTTTCAAGTCCCCTGCGCAGGCTTACTTCAATATTCTTTTGGAAGATAGCTGTCATTTATAACTCTGCAGGTTTGTGAATTACAGTGCCCCTGAGCTCATTTCTCCAACTCGCTTTCTTGTGAGCTGGGCACAAAACCGCAGGATTGCTTCAGGCCCTAATCTGTTTCCAGCAGGGCACACTGAGCCTTTGTTTAATTCCTCTTCTTGGTGGGCAATGAGCGTTACATTTGCCCGTGCAGACACCTACAGCTAGTCTCTCATTGGTTCTCCCTATTCCTGTTCATCTTGCACAGAAATTGCAAGCTGTGCCAAACAGGAGGTTAAAGGCACTGACTCTCCAAGCGGGGAGAGTGTTAGTAAAGCATCTGGAATGGTGAACCCGAGGACCAGGATACGAAAACTGAGATGCATTTTAAATCGTTTCCCAATCACACAGTGGACGATACTCTGGGTTTCACATGCATGTTTTAGCTGGAGGAAGAATCCCTTGAACCTGGAGAGTTGGGACCTATGGAATGGGTACAATGCAGTATGACTTCAAAGGGTCTGCATTTGCTCACCGAAACTCACCAATGCTATCAGCCTGAAGTGTCCAGCCTTATGTCTCAACCAGCTCTGGGTGTAGATGTGGTCAATCCCGGTTGCATCACATGCCCTGAGTGAATTATTTAAGAATTGCTCTCTATTTCACTGTCTTTGTGTTTTGTTTTCGAAATTTATTTTGATAATGGGATTTATCGGATTTTCACTGCTGCTTTTCGGCCGCTGTACACACGCTTGATTCTCTTATGGAGACATATATATCCATGGGTTTTAAGATTCTTCCTAGTCAGGTATATTCCTAGGCGTTGAATATGTGGTGTTGGGTCCATTTCGTTGAGCAAGGAGTAGGTCTTGTCTATTACATATTTGGCTTATGGAAAGTTATCTGTGCTAATTTCAGTCTCTGGTTTTATGCAGCAACCCAACGCACCTTTCCCCATAAGCAAGCACTAGTTGGTTTTCTAAATTTGAGACCCTGTTCTGTTTTGTAATTCAGTTCATGTGTAGTCAAGTTTACATTCCGTGTATTAGTGATATCTTATGATGTTTCTTTTTCTGTGTGACGTAGTTCAAGTAGAATCACCGTACCTGCATCCATTCACTATGCCGCGACGGGCCTGATGACACAGATTTCATTGCTGAGTGATATTGCATTGTACGTATGTGCCACAACTTCTTTATCCATTTTTTGCTTTCTGGGATATTTACCTGATACTGTAGACGAGCTTCCTGTGAACACACCCGTCCCAAATATTGGGGTGGCTGTCTCTTTTTGATTTTAATTTCCGTAAGCTATAGGACCATAAGTGGAAGTGCCATAGGCTGCGTTGCTTTTTTTCTTATGTGTTTCAGGAAACACCATACACTTCATCAGGGTGGCTGCTGGCAATTTACATCCTGCCAATCAGCATAACAAGGCTCCCTGTTCTCCATATCCTGTCCTACCTTTCTGGATTTTACACTTTTTTCAGATGGCCCTTTTGCCCGGGGGGCAGTGAGACTTCATTGTAGTGCAGATTTCCTTTACAGGCTTGCTTGGTTGGCCAAAAAGGTCGTATGCGTTTTTTCCTGAATATATTCAGGAAAAAACGCATACGCCCTTTTTGGCCAAGTGCATCATTGTCCACGTTCTGCCTCTTTTCCTATGCTTTCAGGGCAATTCCAGTCTACCCCCTGCAATGGTTTTCCTGAAACTCTGCCCCGCTTTCAAGTCCCCTTCGCAGGCTTACTTCAATATATTTTTGGAGGATAGCTGTCATTTATAACTCTGCAGGTTTGTGAATTACAGTGCCCCTGAGCTCCTTTCTTCAACTCGCTTTCTTGTGAGCTGGGCACAAAACCGCAGGATTGCTTCAGACCCTAATCTGTTTTCAGCAGGGCATGCTGAGCCTTTGTTTAATTCCTCTTCCTGGTCGGCAATAAGCGTTACATTTGCCCGTGCAGACACCTACAGCTAGTCTCTCATTGGTTCTCCCTATTCCTGTTCATCTTGCACAGAAATTGCAAGCTGTGCCAACGAGGAGGTTAAAGGCACTGACTCTCCAAGCGGGGAGAGTGTTAGTAAAGCATCTGGAATGGTGAACCCGAGGACCAGGTACGAAAACTGAGATGCATTTTTAATAGTTGCCCAATCACACGGTGGACGATACTCTGGGTTTCCCATGCATGTTTTAGCTGGAGGAAGAATGCCTTGAACCTGGAGAGTTGGGACCCATGGAATGGGTACCATGCAGTATGACTTCAAAGGGTCTGCATTTGCTCACCGAAACTCACCAATGCTATCAGCGTGAAGTGTCCAGCCTTATGTCTCAACCAGCTCTGGGTGTAGATATGGTCAATCTCGGTTGCATCACATGCCCTAAGTGAATTATTTAAGAATTGCTCTCTATTTCACTGTCTTTGTGTTTTGTTTTCGAAATATATTTTGATAATGGGATTTATCGGATTTTCACTGCTGCGTTTTGGCCGCTGTACACACGCTTGATTCTCTTACGGAGACATATATATCCATGGGTTTTAAGATTCTTCCTAGTCAGGTATATACCTAGGCGTTGAATATGTGGTGTTGAGTCCAATTCGTTGAGCAAGGAGTAGGTCTTGTCTATTACATATTTGGCTTATGGATAGTTATCTGTGCTAATTTCAGTCTCTGGTTTTATGCAGCCACCCAACGCACCTTTCCCCATAAGCAAGCACTAGTTGGTTTTCTAAATTTGAGACCCTGTTCTGTTTTGTAATTCAGTTCATGTGTAGTCAAGTTTACATTCCGTGTATTAGTGATATCTTATGATGTTTCTTTTTCTGTGTGACGTAGTTCACGTAGAATCACCGTACCTGCATCCACTCACTATGCCGCTACGGGTCTGATGACACAGATTTCATTGCTGAGTGATATTGCATTGTACGTACGTGCCACAACTTCTTTATCCATTTTTTGCTTTCTGGGATATTTACCTGATACTGTAGACGAGCTTCTTGTGAACACAGCCGTCCCAAATATTGGGGTGGCTGTCTGTTTTTGATTTTAATTTCCGTAAGCTATAGGACCATAAGTGGAAGTGCCATAGGCTGTGTTGCTTTGTTTCGTACGTGTGTCAGGAAACACCATACACTTCATCAGGGTGACTGCTGGCAATTTACATCCTGCCAATCAGCATAACAAGGCTCCCTGTTCTCCATATCCTGTCCTACCTTTCTGGATTTTACACTTTTTTCAGATGGCCCTTTTGCCCGGGGGGCAGTGAGACTTCATTGTAGTGCAGATTTCCTTTACAGGCTTGCTTGGTTGGCCAAAAAGGGCGTATGCGTTTTTTCCCGAATATATTCAGGAAAAAACGCATACGCCCTTTTTGGCCAAGTGCATCATTGTCGACGTTCTGCCTCTTTTCCTATGCTTTGAGGGCAATTCCAGTCTACCCCCTGCAATCGTTTTCCTGAAATTCTGCCCCGCTTACAAGTCCCCTTCACAGGCTTACTTCAATATATTTTTGGAGGATAGCTGTCATTTATAACTCTGCAGGTTTGTGATTTACAGTGCCCCTGAGCTCCTTTCTTCAACTCGCTTTCTTGTGAGCTGGGCACAAAACCGCAGGATTGCTTCAGGCCCTAATCTGTTTTCAGAAGGGCATGCTGACCCTTTGTTTAATTCCTCTTCCTGGTCGGCCATAAGCGTTACATTTGCCCGTGCAGACACCTACAGCTAGTCGCTCATTGGTTCTCCCTATTCCTGTTCATCTTGCACAGAAATTGCAAGCTGTGCCAAACAGGAGGTTAAAGGCATTGACTCTCCAAGCGGGGAGAGTGTTAGTAAAGCATCTGGAATGGTGAACCCGAGGACCAGGATACGAAAACTGAGATGCATTTTAAATCGTTGCCCAATCACATGGTGGACGATACTCTGGGTTTCCCATGCATGTTTTAGCTGGAGGAAGAATCCCTTGAATCTGGAGAGTTGGGACCCATGGAATGGGTACCATGCAGTATGACTTCAAAGGGTGTGCATTTGCTCACCGAACCTCACCAATGATATCAGCCTGAAGTGTCCAGCCTTATGTCTCAACCAGCTCTGTGTGTAGATGTGGTCAATCCCGGTTGCATCACATGCCCTGAGTGAATTATTTAAGAATTGCTCTCTCTTTCACTGTCTTTGTGTTTTGTTTTCGAAATTTATTTTGATAATGGGATTTATCGGATTTTCACTGCTGCATTTCGGCCGCTGTACACACGCTTGATTCTCTTACGGAGACAAATATATCCATGGGTTTTAAGATTCTTCCTAGTCAGGTATATTCCTAGGCGTTGAATATGTGGTGTTGATTCCATTTCGTTGAGCATGGAGTAGGTCTTGTCTATTACATATTTAGCTTATGGAATGTTATCTGTGCTAATTTCAGTCTCTGGTTTTATGCAGCACCCCAAGGCACCTTTCCCCATAAGCAAGCACTAGTTGGTTTTCTAAATTTGAGACCCTGTTCTGTTTTGTAATTCAGTTCATGTGTAGTCAAGTTTACATTCCGTGTATTAGTGATATCTTATGATGTTTCTTTTTCTGTGTGACGTAGTTCACGTAGAATCACCGTACCTGCATCCATTCATTATGCCGCTACGGGCCTGATGACACAGATTTCATTGCTGAGTGATATTGCATTGCACGTACGTGCCACAACTTCTTTATCCATTTTTTGCTTTCTGGGATATTTACCTGGTACTGTAGACGAGCTTCTTGGGAACACAGCCGTCCCAAACTTTGGGGTGGCTCTCTGTTTTTGATTTTAATTTCCCTAAGGAATAGGACCATAAGTGCAATTGCCATAGGCTGTGTTGCTTTATTTCTTACGTGTTTCAGGAAACACCATACACTTCTCCAGGGTGGCTGTTGGCAATTTACATCCTGCCAATCAGCATAACCAGGTTCCCTGTTCTCCATATCCTGTCCTACCTTTCCGGATTTTATACTTTTTTCAGATGGCCCTTTTGCCCGTGGGGCAGTGAGATTTCATTGTAGTGCAGATTTCCTTTACAGGCTTGCTTGGTTGGCCAAAAAGGGCGTATGCGTTTTTTCCTGAATATATTCAGGAAAAAACGCATATGCCCTTTTTGGCCAAGTGCATCATTGTCGACGTTCTGCCTCTTTTCCTATGCTTTCAGGGCAATTCCAGTCTACCCCCTGCAATCATTTTCCTGAAATTCTGCCCCGCTTTCAAGTCCCCTTCGCAGGCTTACTTCAATATTCTTTTGGAAGATAGCTGTCATTTATAACTCTGCAGGTTTGTGAATTACAGTGCCCCTGAGCTCATTTCTTCAACTCGCTTTCTTGTTAGCTTGGCACAAAACCGCAGGATTGCTTCAGGCCCTAATCTGTTTCCAGCAGGGCACACTGAGCCTTTGTTTAATTCCTCTTCCTGGTGGGCAATGAGCGTTACATTTGCCCGTGCAGACACCTACAGCTAGTCTCTCATTGGTTCTCCCTATTCCTGTTCATCTTGCACAGAAATTGCAAGCTCTGCGAAACAGGAGGTTAAAGGCACTGACTCTCCAAGCGGGGAGAGTGTTAGTAAAGCATCTGGAATGGTGAACCCGAGGACCAGGATACGAAAACTGAGATGCATTTTAAATCGTTTCCCAATCACACGGTGGACGATACTCTGTGTTTCCCATGCATGTTTTAGCTGGAGGAAGAATCCCTTGAACCTGGAGAGTTGGGACCCATGGAATGGGTACAAAGCAGTATGACTTCAAAGGGTCTGCATTTGCTCACCGAAACTCACCAATGCTATCAGCCTGAAGTGTCCAGCCTTATGTCTCAACCAGCTCTGGGTGTAGATGTGGTCAATCCCGGTTGCATCACATGCCCTGAGTGAATTATTTAAGAATTGCTCTCTATTTCACTGTCTTTGTGTTTTGTTTTCGAAATTTATTTTGATAATGAGATATATCGGATTTTCACTGCTGCGTTTCGGCCGCTGTACACACGCTTGATTCTCTTATGGAGACATATATATCCATGGGTTTTAAGATTCTTCCTAGTCAGGTATATTCCTAGGCGTTGAATATGTGGTGTTGGGTCCATTTCGTTGAGCAAGGAGTAGGTCTTGTCTATTACATATTTGGCTTATGGAAAGTTATCTGTGCTAATTTCAGTCTCTGGTTTTATGCAGCACCCCAACGCACCTTTCCCCATAAGCAATCACTAGTTGGTTTTCTAAATTTGAGACCCTGTTCTGTTTTGTAATTCAGTTCATGTGTAGTCAAGTTTACATTCCGTGTATTAGTGATATCTTATGATGTTTCTTTTTCTGTGTGACGTAGTTCACGTAGAATCACCGTACCTGCATCCATTCATTATGCCGCTACGGGCCAGATGACACAGATTTCATTGCTGAGTGATATTGCATTGCACGTACGTGCCACAACTTCTTTATCCATTTTTTGCTTTCTGGGATATTTACCTGGTACTGTAGACGAGCTTCTTGGGAACACTGCCGTCCCAAACTTTGGGGTGGCTCTCAGTTTTTGATTTTAATTTCCCTAAGGAATAGGTCCATAAGTGCAATTGCCATAGGCTGTGTTGCTTTATTTCTTACGTGTTTCAGGAAACACCATACACTTCTCCAGGGTGGCTGCTGGCAATTTACATCCTGCCAATCAGCATAACAAGGCTCCCTGTTCTCCATATCCTGTCCTACCTTTCTGGATTTTACACATTTTTCAGATGGCCCTTTTGCCCGGGGGGCAGTGAGATTTCATTGTAGTGCAGATTTCCTTTCCAGGCTTGCTTGGTTGGCCAAAAAGGCCGTATGCGTTTTTTCCTGAATATATTCAGGAAAAAACCCATACGCCCTTTTTGGCCAAGTGCATCATTGTCGACGTTCTGCCTCTTTTCCTATGCTTTCAGGGCAATTCCAGTCTACCCCTGCAATCGTTTGCCTGAAATTCTGCCCCGCTTTCAAGTCTCCTTCGCAGGCTTACTTCAATATTCTTTTGGAAGATAGCTGTCATTTATAACTCTGCATGTTTGTGAATTACAGTGCCCCTGAACTCATTTCTGCAACTCGCTTTCTTGTGAGCTGGGCACAAAACCGCAGGATTGCTTCAGGCCCTAATCTGTTTCCAGCAGGGCACACTGAGCCTTTGTTTAATTCCTCTTCTTGGTGGGCAATGAGCATTACATTTGCCCGTGCAGACACCTACAGCTAGTCTCTCATTGGTTCTCCCTATTCCTGTTCATCTTGCACAGAAATTGCAAGCTGTGCCAAACAGGAGGTTAAAGGCACTGACTCTCCAAGCGGGGAGACTGTTAGTAAAGCATCTGGAATGGTGAACCCGAGGACCAGGATACGAAAACTGAGATGCATTTTAAATCGTTTCCCAATCACACGGTGGACGATACTCTGGGTTTCCCATGCATGTTTTAGCTGGAGGAAGAATCCCTTGAAGCTGGAAAGTTGGGACCTATGGAATGGGTACAATGCAGTAGGACTTCAAAGGGTCTGCATTTGCTCACCGAAACTCATCAATGCTATCAGCCTGAAGTGTCCAGCCTTATGTCTCAACCAGCTCTGGGTGTAGATGTGGTCAATCCCGGTTGCATCACATGCCCTGAGTGAATTATTTAAGAATTGCTCTCTATTTCACTGTCTTTGTGTTTTGTTTTCGAAATTTATTTTGATAATGGGATTTATCGGATTTTCACTGCGGCGTTTCGGCCGTTGTACACATGCTTGGTTCTCTTATGGAGACATATATATCCATGGGTTTTAAGATTCTTCCTAGTCAGGTATATTCCTAGGCGTTGAATATGTGATGTTGGGTCCATTTCGATGAGCAAGCAGTAGGTCTTGTCTATTACATATTTGGCTTATGGAAAGTTATCTGTGCTAATTTCAGTCTGTGGTTATATGCAGCACCCCAAGGCACCTTTTCCCATAAGCAAGCACTAGTTGGTTTTCTAAATTTGAGACCCTGTTCTGTTTTGTAATTCAGTTCATGTGTAGTCAAGTTTACATTCCGTGTATTAGTGATATCTTATGATGTTTCTTTTTCTGTGTGACGTAGTTCACGTAGAATCACCGTACCTGCATCCACTCACTATGCCGCTACGGGCCTGATGACACAGATTTCATTGCTGAGTGATATTGCATTCTACGTACGTGCCTCAACTTCTTTATCCATTTTTTGCTTTCTGGGATATTTACCTGATACTGTAGACGAGCTTCTTGTGAACACACCCGTCCCAAATATTGGGGTGGCTGTCTCTTTTTGATTTTAATTTCCGTAAGCTATAGGACCATAAGTGGAAGTGCCATAGGCTGCGTTGCTTTTTTTCTTATGTGTTTCAGGAAACACCATACACTTCATCAGGGTGGCTGCTGGCAATTTACATCCTGCCAATCAGCATAACAAGGCTCCCTGTTCTCCATATCCTGTCCTACCTTTCTGGATTTTACACTTTTTTCAGATGGCCCTTTTGCCCGGGGGGCAGTGAGACTTCATTGTAGTGCAGATTTCCTTTACAGGCTTGCTTGGTTGGCCAAAAAGGTCGTATGCGTTTTTTCCTGAATATATTCAGGAAAAAACGCATACGCCCTTTTTGGCCAAGTGCATCATTGTCCACGTTCTGCCTCTTTTCCTATGCTTTCAGGGCAATTCCAGTCTACCCCCTGCAATGGTTTTCCTGAAACTCTGCCCCGCTTTCAAGTCCCCTTCGCAGGCTTACTTCAATATATTTTTGGAGGATAGCTGTCATTTATAACTCTGCAGGTTTGTGAATTACAGTGCCCCTGAGCTCCTTTCTTCAACTCGCTTTCTTGTGAGCTGGGCACAAAACCGCAGGATTGCTTCAGACCCTAATCTGTTTTCAGCAGGGCATGCTGAGCCTTTGTTTAATTCCTCTTCCTGGTCGGCAATAAGCGTTACATTTGCCCGTGCAGACACCTACAGCTAGTCTCTCATTGGTTCTCCCTATTCCTGTTCATCTTGCACAGAAATTGCAAGCTGTGCCAACGAGGAGGTTAAAGGCACTGACTCTCCAAGCGGGGAGAGTGTTAGTAAAGCATCTGGAATGGTGAACCCGAGGACCAGGTACGAAAACTGAGATGCATTTTTAATAGTTGCCCAATCACACGGTGGACGATACTCTGGGTTTCCCATGCATGTTTTAGCTGGAGGAAGAATGCCTTGAACCTGGAGAGTTGGGACCCATGGAATGGGTACCATGCAGTATGACTTCAAAGGGTCTGCATTTGCTCACCGAAACTCACCAATGCTATCAGCGTGAAGTGTCCAGCCTTATGTCTCAACCAGCTCTGGGTGTAGATATGGTCAATCTCGGTTGCATCACATGCCCTAAGTGAATTATTTAAGAATTGCTCTCTATTTCACTGTCTTTGTGTTTTGTTTTCGAAATATATTTTGATAATGGGATTTATCGGATTTTCACTGCTGCGTTTTGGCCGCTGTACACACGCTTGATTCTCTTACGGAGACATATATATCCATGGGTTTTAAGATTCTTCCTAGTCAGGTATATACCTAGGCGTTGAATATGTGGTGTTGAGTCCAATTCGTTGAGCAAGGAGTAGGTCTTGTCTATTACATATTTGGCTTATGGATAGTTATCTGTGCTAATTTCAGTCTCTGGTTTTATGCAGCCACCCAACGCACCTTTCCCCATAAGCAAGCACTAGTTGGTTTTCTAAATTTGAGACCCTGTTCTGTTTTGTAATTCAGTTCATGTGTAGTCAAGTTTACATTCCGTGTATTAGTGATATCTTATGATGTTTCTTTTTCTGTGTGACGTAGTTCACGTAGAATCACCGTACCTGCATCCACTCACTATGCCGCTACGGGTCTGATGACACAGATTTCATTGCTGAGTGATATTGCATTGTACGTACGTGCCACAACTTCTTTATCCATTTTTTGCTTTCTGGGATATTTACCTGATACTGTAGACGAGCTTCTTGTGAACACAGCCGTCCCAAATATTGGGGTGGCTGTCTGTTTTTGATTTTAATTTCCGTAAGCTATAGGACCATAAGTGGAAGTGCCATAGGCTGTGTTGCTTTGTTTCGTACGTGTGTCAGGAAACACCATACACTTCATCAGGGTGACTGCTGGCAATTTACATCCTGCCAATCAGCATAACAAGGCTCCCTGTTCTCCATATCCTGTCCTACCTTTCTGGATTTTACACTTTTTTCAGATGGCCCTTTTGCCCGGGGGGCAGTGAGACTTCATTGTAGTGCAGATTTCCTTTACAGGCTTGCTTGGTTGGCCAAAAAGGGCGTATGCGTTTTTTCCCGAATATATTCAGGAAAAAACGCATACGCCCTTTTTGGCCAAGTGCATCATTGTCGACGTTCTGCCTCTTTTCCTATGCTTTGAGGGCAATTCCAGTCTACCCCCTGCAATCGTTTTCCTGAAATTCTGCCCCGCTTACAAGTCCCCTTCACAGGCTTACTTCAATATATTTTTGGAGGATAGCTGTCATTTATAACTCTGCAGGTTTGTGATTTACAGTGCCCCTGAGCTCCTTTCTTCAACTCGCTTTCTTGTGAGCTGGGCACAAAACCGCAGGATTGCTTCAGGCCCTAATCTGTTTTCAGAAGGGCATGCTGACCCTTTGTTTAATTCCTCTTCCTGGTCGGCCATAAGCGTTACATTTGCCCGTGCAGACACCTACAGCTAGTCGCTCATTGGTTCTCCCTATTCCTGTTCATCTTGCACAGAAATTGCAAGCTGTGCCAAACAGGAGGTTAAAGGCATTGACTCTCCAAGCGGGGAGAGTGTTAGTAAAGCATCTGGAATGGTGAACCCGAGGACCAGGATACGAAAACTGAGATGCATTTTAAATCGTTGCCCAATCACATGGTGGACGATACTCTGGGTTTCCCATGCATGTTTTAGCTGGAGGAAGAATCCCTTGAATCTGGAGAGTTGGGACCCATGGAATGGGTACCATGCAGTATGACTTCAAAGGGTGTGCATTTGCTCACCGAACCTCACCAATGATATCAGCCTGAAGTGTCCAGCCTTATGTCTCAACCAGCTCTGTGTGTAGATGTGGTCAATCCCGGTTGCATCACATGCCCTGAGTGAATTATTTAAGAATTGCTCTCTCTTTCACTGTCTTTGTGTTTTGTTTTCGAAATTTATTTTGATAATGGGATTTATCGGATTTTCACTGCTGCATTTCGGCCGCTGTACACACGCTTGATTCTCTTACGGAGACAAATATATCCATGGGTTTTAAGATTCTTCCTAGTCAGGTATATTCCTAGGCGTTGAATATGTGGTGTTGATTCCATTTCGTTGAGCATGGAGTAGGTCTTGTCTATTACATATTTAGCTTATGGAATGTTATCTGTGCTAATTTCAGTCTCTGGTTTTATGCAGCACCCCAAGGCACCTTTCCCCATAAGCAAGCACTAGTTGGTTTTCTAAATTTGAGACCCTGTTCTGTTTTGTAATTCAGTTCATGTGTAGTCAAGTTTACATTCCGTGTATTAGTGATATCTTATGATGTTTCTTTTTCTGTGTGACGTAGTTCACGTAGAATCACCGTACCTGCATCCATTCATTATGCCGCTACGGGCCTGATGACACAGATTTCATTGCTGAGTGATATTGCATTGCACGTACGTGCCACAACTTCTTTATCCATTTTTTGCTTTCTGGGATATTTACCTGGTACTGTAGACGAGCTTCTTGGGAACACAGCCGTCCCAAACTTTGGGGTGGCTCTCTGTTTTTGATTTTAATTTCCCTAAGGAATAGGACCATAAGTGCAATTGCCATAGGCTGTGTTGCTTTATTTCTTACGTGTTTCAGGAAACACCATACACTTCTCCAGGGTGGCTGTTGGCAATTTACATCCTGCCAATCAGCATAACCAGGTTCCCTGTTCTCCATATCCTGTCCTACCTTTCCGGATTTTATACTTTTTTCAGATGGCCCTTTTGCCCGTGGGGCAGTGAGATTTCATTGTAGTGCAGATTTCCTTTACAGGCTTGCTTGGTTGGCCAAAAAGGGCGTATGCGTTTTTTCCTGAATATATTCAGGAAAAAACGCATATGCCCTTTTTGGCCAAGTGCATCATTGTCGACGTTCTGCCTCTTTTCCTATGCTTTCAGGGCAATTCCAGTCTACCCCCTGCAATCATTTTCCTGAAATTCTGCCCCGCTTTCAAGTCCCCTTCGCAGGCTTACTTCAATATTCTTTTGGAAGATAGCTGTCATTTATAACTCTGCAGGTTTGTGAATTACAGTGCCCCTGAGCTCATTTCTTCAACTCGCTTTCTTGTTAGCTTGGCACAAAACCGCAGGATTGCTTCAGGCCCTAATCTGTTTCCAGCAGGGCACACTGAGCCTTTGTTTAATTCCTCTTCCTGGTGGGCAATGAGCGTTACATTTGCCCGTGCAGACACCTACAGCTAGTCTCTCATTGGTTCTCCCTATTCCTGTTCATCTTGCACAGAAATTGCAAGCTCTGCGAAACAGGAGGTTAAAGGCACTGACTCTCCAAGCGGGGAGAGTGTTAGTAAAGCATCTGGAATGGTGAACCCGAGGACCAGGATACGAAAACTGAGATGCATTTTAAATCGTTTCCCAATCACACGGTGGACGATACTCTGTGTTTCCCATGCATGTTTTAGCTGGAGGAAGAATCCCTTGAACCTGGAGAGTTGGGACCCATGGAATGGGTACAAAGCAGTATGACTTCAAAGGGTCTGCATTTGCTCACCGAAACTCACCAATGCTATCAGCCTGAAGTGTCCAGCCTTATGTCTCAACCAGCTCTGGGTGTAGATGTGGTCAATCCCGGTTGCATCACATGCCCTGAGTGAATTATTTAAGAATTGCTCTCTATTTCACTGTCTTTGTGTTTTGTTTTCGAAATTTATTTTGATAATGAGATATATCGGATTTTCACTGCTGCGTTTCGGCCGCTGTACACACGCTTGATTCTCTTATGGAGACATATATATCCATGGGTTTTAAGATTCTTCCTAGTCAGGTATATTCCTAGGCGTTGAATATGTGGTGTTGGGTCCATTTCGTTGAGCAAGGAGTAGGTCTTGTCTATTACATATTTGGCTTATGGAAAGTTATCTGTGCTAATTTCAGTCTCTGGTTTTATGCAGCACCCCAACGCACCTTTCCCCATAAGCAATCACTAGTTGGTTTTCTAAATTTGAGACCCTGTTCTGTTTTGTAATTCAGTTCATGTGTAGTCAAGTTTACATTCCGTGTATTAGTGATATCTTATGATGTTTCTTTTTCTGTGTGACGTAGTTCACGTAGAATCACCGTACCTGCATCCATTCATTATGCCGCTACGGGCCAGATGACACAGATTTCATTGCTGAGTGATATTGCATTGCACGTACGTGCCACAACTTCTTTATCCATTTTTTGCTTTCTGGGATATTTACCTGGTACTGTAGACGAGCTTCTTGGGAACACTGCCGTCCCAAACTTTGGGGTGGCTCTCAGTTTTTGATTTTAATTTCCCTAAGGAATAGGTCCATAAGTGCAATTGCCATAGGCTGTGTTGCTTTATTTCTTACGTGTTTCAGGAAACACCATACACTTCTCCAGGGTGGCTGCTGGCAATTTACATCCTGCCAATCAGCATAACAAGGCTCCCTGTTCTCCATATCCTGTCCTACCTTTCTGGATTTTACACATTTTTCAGATGGCCCTTTTGCCCGGGGGGCAGTGAGATTTCATTGTAGTGCAGATTTCCTTTCCAGGCTTGCTTGGTTGGCCAAAAAGGCCGTATGCGTTTTTTCCTGAATATATTCAGGAAAAAACCCATACGCCCTTTTTGGCCAAGTGCATCATTGTCGACGTTCTGCCTCTTTTCCTATGCTTTCAGGGCAATTCCAGTCTACCCCTGCAATCGTTTGCCTGAAATTCTGCCCCGCTTTCAAGTCTCCTTCGCAGGCTTACTTCAATATTCTTTTGGAAGATAGCTGTCATTTATAACTCTGCATGTTTGTGAATTACAGTGCCCCTGAACTCATTTCTGCAACTCGCTTTCTTGTGAGCTGGGCACAAAACCGCAGGATTGCTTCAGGCCCTAATCTGTTTCCAGCAGGGCACACTGAGCCTTTGTTTAATTCCTCTTCTTGGTGGGCAATGAGCATTACATTTGCCCGTGCAGACACCTACAGCTAGTCTCTCATTGGTTCTCCCTATTCCTGTTCATCTTGCACAGAAATTGCAAGCTGTGCCAAACAGGAGGTTAAAGGCACTGACTCTCCAAGCGGGGAGACTGTTAGTAAAGCATCTGGAATGGTGAACCCGAGGACCAGGATACGAAAACTGAGATGCATTTTAAATCGTTTCCCAATCACACGGTGGACGATACTCTGGGTTTCCCATGCATGTTTTAGCTGGAGGAAGAATCCCTTGAAGCTGGAAAGTTGGGACCTATGGAATGGGTACAATGCAGTAGGACTTCAAAGGGTCTGCATTTGCTCACCGAAACTCATCAATGCTATCAGCCTGAAGTGTCCAGCCTTATGTCTCAACCAGCTCTGGGTGTAGATGTGGTCAATCCCGGTTGCATCACATGCCCTGAGTGAATTATTTAAGAATTGCTCTCTATTTCACTGTCTTTGTGTTTTGTTTTCGAAATTTATTTTGATAATGGGATTTATCGGATTTTCACTGCGGCGTTTCGGCCGTTGTACACATGCTTGGTTCTCTTATGGAGACATATATATCCATGGGTTTTAAGATTCTTCCTAGTCAGGTATATTCCTAGGCGTTGAATATGTGATGTTGGGTCCATTTCGATGAGCAAGCAGTAGGTCTTGTCTATTACATATTTGGCTTATGGAAAGTTATCTGTGCTAATTTCAGTCTGTGGTTATATGCAGCACCCCAAGGCACCTTTTCCCATAAGCAAGCACTAGTTGGTTTTCTAAATTTGAGACCCTGTTCTGTTTTGTAATTCAGTTCATGTGTAGTCAAGTTTACATTCCGTGTATTAGTGATATCTTATGATGTTTCTTTTTCTGTGTGACGTAGTTCACGTAGAATCACCGTACCTGCATCCACTCACTATGCCGCTACGGGCCTGATGACACAGATTTCATTGCTGAGTGATATTGCATTCTACGTACATGCCTCAACTTCTTTATCCATTTTTTGCTTTCTGGGATATTTACCTGATACTGTAGACGAGCTTCTTGTGAACACAGCGGTCCCAAATATTGGGGTGGCTGTCTGTTTTTGATTTTAATTTCCGTAAGCTATAGGGCCATAAGTGGAAGTGCCATAGGCTGTGTTGCTTTGTTTCTTACGTGTTTCAGGAAACACCATACACTTCTCCAGGGTGGCTGCTGGCAATTTACATCCTGCCAATCAGCATAACAAGGCTCCCTGTATCCATATCCTGTCCTACCTTTCTGGATTTTACACTTTTTCCAGATGGCCCTTTTGCCCGGGGGGCAGTGAGACTTCATTGCTGTGCAGATTTCCTTTACAGGCTTGCCTGGTTGGCCAAAAAGGGCGTATGCGTTTTTTCCTGAATATATTCAGGAAAAAACGCATACGCCCTTTTTGGCCAAGTGCATCATTGTCGACGTTCTGCCTCTTTTCCTATGCTTTCAGGGCAATTACAGTCTACCCCCTGCAATCGTTTTCCTGAAATTCTGCCCCGCTTTCAAGTCCCCTTCGCAGGCTTACTTCAATATATTTTTGGAGGATAGCTGTCATTTATAACTATGCAGGTTTGTGAATTACAGTGCCCCTGAGCTCCTTTCTTCAACTCGCTTTCTTGTGAGCTGGGCACAATACCGCAGGATTGCTTCAGGCCCTAATCTGTTTTCAGCAGGGCATGCTGAGCCTTTGTTTAATTCCTCTTCCTGGTCGGCAATAAGCGTTACATTTGCCCGTGCAGACACCTACAGCTAGTCTCTCATTGGTTCTGCCTATTCCTGTTCATCTTGCACAGAAATTGCAAGCTGTGCCAAACAGGAGGTTAAAGGCACTGACTCTCCAAGCGGGGAGAGTGTTAGTAAAGCATCTGGAATGGTGAACCCGAGGACCAGGTTACGAAAACTGAGATGCATTTTAAATCGTTTCCCAATCACACGCTGGACGATACTCTGGGTTTCCCATGCATGTTTTAGCTGGAGGAAGAATGCCTTGAACCTGGAGAGTTGGGACCCATGGAATGGGTACAATGCAGTATGACTTCAAAGGGTCTGCATTTGCTCACCGAAACTCACCAATGCGATCAGCCTGAAGTGTCCAGCCTTATGTCTCAACCAGCTCTGGGTGTAGATGTGGTCAATCCCGGTTGCATCACATGCCCTGAATGAATTATTTAAGAATTGCTCTCTATTTCACTGTCTTTGTGTTTTGTTTTCGAAATTTATTTTGATAATGAGATTTATCGGATTTTCACTGCTGCGTTTCGGCCGCTGTACACACGCTTGATTCTCTTATGGAGACATATATATCCATGGGTTTTAAGATTCTTCCTAGTCAGGTATATTCCTAGGCGTTGAATATGTGCTGTTGGGTCCATTTCGTTGAGCAAGGAGTAGGTCTTGTCTATTACATATTTGGCTTATGGAAAGTTATCTGTGCTAATTTCAGTCTCTGGTTTTATGCAGCACCCCAATGCACCTTTCCCCATAAGCAAGCACTAGTTGGTTTTCTAAATTTGAGACCCTGTTCTGTTTTGTAATTCAGTTCATGTGTAGTCAAGTTTACATTCCGTGTATTAGTGATATCTTATGATGTTTCTTTTTCTGTGTGACGTAGTTCACGTAGAATCACCGTACCTGCATCCACTCACTATGCCGCTACGGGCCTGATGACACAGATTTCATTGCTGAGTGATATTGCATTGCACGTACGTGCCACAACTTCTTTATCCATTTTTTGCTTTCTGGGATATTTACCTGATACTGTAGATGAGCTTCTTGTGAACACAGCCATCCCAAATATTGGGGTGGCTGTCTGTTTTTGATTTTAATTTCCGTAAGCTATAGGACCATAAGTGGAAGTGCCATAGGCGGTGTTGCTTTGTTTCTTACGTGTTTCAGGAAACACCATACACTTCTCCAGGGTGGCTGCTGGCAATTTACATCCTGCCAATCAGCATAACAAGGCTCCCTGTTCTCCATATCCTGTCCTACCTTTCTGGATTTTACACTTTTTTCAGATGGCCCTTTTGTCCGGGGGGCAGTGAGACTTCATTGTAGTGCAGATTTCCTTTACAGGCTTGCTTGGTTGGCCAAAAAGGGCGTATGAGTTTTTTCCTGAATATATTCAGGAAAAAACGCATACGCCCTTTTTGGCCAAGTGCATCATTGTCGACGTTCTGCCTCTTTTCCTATGCTTTCAAGGCAATTCCAGTCTACCCCCTGCAATCGTTTTCCTGAAATTCTGCCCCGCTTTCAAGTCCCCTTCGCAGGCTTACTTCATTATATTTTTGGAGGATAGCTGTCATTTATAACTCTGCAGGTTTGTGAATTAGAGTGACCCTGAGCTCCTTTCTTCAACTCGCTTTCTTGTGAGCTGGGCACAAAACCGCAGGATTGCTTCAGGCCCTAATCTGTTTCCGGCAGGGCACACTGAGCCTTTGGTTAATTCCTCTTCCTGGTGCGAAATGAGCCTTACATTTGCCCGTGCAGACAACTATAGCTAGTCTCTCATTGGTTCTCCCTATTCCTGTTCATCTTGCGCAGAAATTGCAAGCTGTGCCAAACAGGAGGTTAAAGGCACTGACTCTCCAAGCGGGGAGAGTGTTAGTAAAGCATCTAGAATGGTGCACACGAGGACCAGGATACGAAAACTGAGATGCATTTTAAATAGTTTCCCAATCACACGGTGGACGATACTTTGGGTTTCCCATGCATCTTTTAGCTGGAGGAAGAATCCCTTAAACCTGGAGAGTTGGGACCCATGGAATGGGTACCATGCAGTATGACTTCAAAGGGTCTGCATTTGCTCACCGAAACTCACCAATGCTATCAGCCTGAAGTGTCCAGCCTTATGTCTCAACCAGCTCTGGGTGTAGATGTGGAAAATCCCGGTTGCATCACATGCCCTGAGTGAATTATTTAAGAATTGCTCTCTATTTCACTGTCTTTGTGTTTTGTTTTCGAAATTTATTTGGTAATGGGGTTTATCGGATTTTCACTGCTGCGTTTCGGCCACTGTACACACGCTTGATTCTCTTACGGAGACATATATATCCATGGGTTTTAAGATTCTTCCTAGTCAGGTATATTCCTAGGCGTTGAATATGTGGTGTTGGGACCATTTCGTTGAGCAAGGAGTAGGTCTTGTCTATTACATATTTGGCTTATGGAAAGTTATCTGTGCTAATTTCAGTCTCTGGTTTTATGCAGCACCCCAAGGCACCTTTTCCCATAAGCAAGCACTAGTTGGTTTTCTAAATTTGAGACCCTGTTCTGTTTTGTAATTCAGTTCATGTGTAGTCAAGTTTACATTCCGTGTATTAGTGATATCTTATTATGTTTCTTTTTCTGTGTGACGTAGTTTACGTAGAATCACCGTACCTGCATCCACTCAATATGCTGCTACGGGCCTGATGACACAGATTTCATTGCTGAGTGATATTGCATTGCACGTACGTGCCACAACTTCTTTATCCATTTTTTGCTTTCTGGGATATATATCTGGTACTGTAGACGAGCTTCTTGGGAACACAGCCGTCCCAAACTTTGGGTGGCTCTCTGTTTTTGATTTTAATTTCCCTAAGCAATAGGACCATAAGTGCAATTGCCATAGGCTGTGTTGTTTTATTACTTACGTGTTTTAGGAAACACCATACACTTCTCCAGGGTGGCTGTTCACAATTTACATCCTGCCAATCAGCATAACAAAGCTCCCTGTTCTCCATATCCTGTCCTACCTTTCTGGATTTTACACTTTTTTCAGATGGCCCTTTTGCACCGGGGGGCAGTGAGATTTCATTGTAGTGCAGATTTCCTTTACAGGCTTGCTTGGTTGGCCAAAAAGGGCGTATGCGTTTTTTCCTGAATATATTCAGGAAAAAACGCATACGCCCTTTTCGGCCAAGTGCATCATTGTCGACGTTGTGCCTCTTTTCCTATGCTTTCAGGGCAATTCCAGTCTACCCCCTGCAATCGTTTTCCTGAAATTCTGCCCCGCTTTCAAGTCCCCTTCGCAGGCTTACTTCAATATATTTTTGGAGGATAGCTGTCATTTATAACTCTGCAGGTTTGTGAATTACAGTGCCCCTGAGCTCCTTTCTTCAACTCGCTTTCTTGTGAGCTGGGCACAAAACCACAGGATTGCTTCAGGCCCTAATCTGTTTCCAGCAGGGCACACTGAGCCTTTGTTTAATTCCTCTTCCTGGTGGGCAATGAGCGTTACATTTGCCCGTGCAGACACCTACAGCTAGTCTCTCATTGGTTCTCCCTATTCCTGTTCATCTTGCACAGAAATTGCAAGCTGTGCCAAACAGGAGTTTAAAGGCACTGACTCTCCAAGCGGGGAGAGTGTTAGTAAAGCATCTGGAATGGTGAACCCGAGGACCAGGATACGAAAACTGAGATGCATTTTAAATCGTTTCCCAATCACACGGTGGACGATACTCTGGTTTTCCCATGCATGTTTTAGCTTGGGGAAGAATCCCTTGAACCTGGAGAGTTGGGACCCATGGAATGGGTACCATGCAGTATGACTTCAAAGGGTCTGCATTTGCTCACCGAAACTCACCAATGCTATCAGCCTGAAGTGTCCAGCCTTATGTCTCAACCAGCTCTGGGTGTAGATGTGGTCAATCCCGTTTGCATCACATGCCCTGAGTGAATTATTTAAGAATTGCTCTCTATTTCACTGTCTTTGTGTTTTGTTTTCGAAATTTATTTTGATAATGGGATTTATCGGATTTTCACTGCTGCGTTTCGGCCGCTGTACACACGCTTGGTTCTCTTACGGAGACATATATATCCATGGGTTTTAAGATTCTTCCTAGTCAGGTATATTCCTAGGCGTTGAATATGTGGTGTTGGGTCCATTTCGTTGAGCAAGGAGTAGGTCTTGTTTATTACATATTTGGCTTATGGAAAGTTATCTGTGCTAATTTCAGTCTCTGGTTTTATGCAACACCCCAAGGCACCTTTCCCCATAAGCAAGCACTAGTTGGTTTTCTAAATTTGAGACCCTGTTCTGTTTTGTAATTCAGTTCATGTGTAGTCAAGATTACATTCCGTGTATTAGTGATATCTTATGATGTTTCTTTTTCTGTGTGACGTAGTTCACGTAGAATCACCGTACCTGCATCCACTCACTATACCGTTATGGGCCTGATGACACAGATTTCATTGCTGAGTGATATTGCATTGCACGTACGTGCCACAACTTCTTTATCCATTTTTTGCTTTCTGGGATATTTACCTGGTACTGTAGACGAGCTTCTTGGGAACACAGCCGTCCCAAACTTTTGGGTGGCTCTCTGTTTTTGATTTTAATTTCCCTAAGCAATAGGACCATAAGTGCAATTGCCATAGGCTGTGTTGCTTTATTTCTTATGTATTTCAGGAAACACCATACACTTCTCCAGGGTGGCTGTTGGCAATTTATATCCTGCCAATCAGCATAAAAAGGCTCTCTGTTCTCCATATCCTGTCCTACCTTTCTGGATTTTACACTTTTTTCAGATGGCACTCTTGCCCGGGGGGCAGTGAGACGTCATTGTAGTGCAGATTTCCTTTGCAGGCTTCCTTGGTTGGCCAAAAAGGGCGTATGCGTTTTTTCCTGAATATATTCAGGAAAAAACGCATACGCCCTTTTTGGCCAAGTGCATCATTGTCGACGTTCTACCTCTTTTCCTATGTTTTCAGGCCAATTCCAGTCTACCCCCTGCAATCGTTTTCCTGAAATTCTGCCCCGCGTTCAAGTCCCCTTCGCAGGCTTACTTCAATATATTTTTGGAGGATAGCTGTCAATTATAACTCTGCAGGTTTGTGAATTACAGTGCCCCTGAGCTCCTTTCTTCAACTCGCTTTCTTGTGAGCTTGGCACAAAACCGCAGGATTGCTTCAGGCCCTAATCTGTTTCCAGCAGTGAACACTGAGCCTTTGTTTAATTCCTCTTCCTGGTGGGAAATGAGTGTTACATTTGGCCGTGCAGACACCTACAGCTAGTCTCTCATTGGTTCTCCCTATTCCTTTTCATCTTGCACAGAAATTGCAAACTGTGCCAAAGAGGAGGTTAAAGGCACTGACTCTCCAAGCGGGGAGAGTGTTATTAAAGCGTCTGGAATGGTGAACCGAGGACAAGGATACGAAAACTGAGATCCATTTTAAATCGTTTCCCAATCTCATGGTGTACCATACTCTGTGTTTCCCATGCATGTTTTAGCTGAAGGAAAAATCCCTTGAACCTGGAGAGTTGGGACCCATGGAATGGGTACCATGCAGTATGACTTCAAAGGGTCTGCATTTGCTCACCGAAACTCACCAATGCTATCAGCCTGAAGTGTCCAGCCTTATGTCTCAACCAGCTCTGGGTGTAGATGTGGTCAAGCCCCGTTGCATCACATGCCCTGAGTGAATTATTTAAGAATTGCTCTGTATTTCACGGTCTTGTGTTTTGTTTTCGAAATTTATTTTGATAATGGGATTTATCAGATTTTCACTGCTGCGTTTCGGCCGCTGTACACACGCTTGATTCTCTTCCGGAGACATATATATCCATGGGTTTTAAGATTCTTCCTAGTCAGGTATATTCCTAGGCGTTGAATATGTGGTGTTGGATCCATTTCGTTGAGCAAGGAGTAGGTCTTGTCTATTACATATTTGGCTTATGTAAAGTTATCTGTGCTAATTTCAGTCTCTGGTTTTATGCAGCACCCCAAGGCACCTTTCCCCATAAGCAAGCACTAGTTGGTTTTCTAAATTTGAGACCCTGTTCTGTTTTGTAATTCAGTTCATGTGTAGTCAAGTTTACATTCCGTGTATTAGTGATATCTCATGATGTTTCTTTTTCTGTGTGACGTAGTTCACGTAGAATCACCGTACCTGCATCCACTCACTATGCCGCTACGGGTCTGATGACACAGATTTCATTGCTGAGTGATATTGCATTGTACGTACGTGCCACAACTTCTTTATCCATTTTTTGCTTTCTGGGATATTTACGTGATACTGTAGACGAGCTTCTTGTGAACACAGCCGTCCCAAATATTGGGATGGCTGTCTGTTTTTGATTTTAATTTCCGTAAGCTATAGGACCATAAGTGGAAGTGCCATAGGCTGTGTTGCTTTGTTTCTTACATGTTTCAGGAAACACCATACACTTCTCCAGGGTGGCTGCTGGCAATTTACATCCTGCCAATCAGCATAACAAGGCTCCCTGTTCTCCATATCTTTTCCTACCTTTCTGGATTTTACACTTTTTTCAGATGGCCCTTTTGCCCGGGGGGCAGTGAGACTACATTGTAGTGCAGATTTCTTTACAGGCTTCCTTGGTTGGCCAAAGAGGGCGTATGCGTTTTTTCCTGAATATATTCAGGAAAAAACGCATACGCCCTTTTTGGCCAAGTGCATCATTGTCGACGTTCTGCCTCTTTTCCTATGCTTTCAGGGCAATTCCAGTCTACCGCCTGCAATCGTTTTCCAGAAATTCTGCCCCGCTTTCAAGTCCCCTTCACAGGCTTACTTCAATATATTTTTGGAGGATAGCTGTCATTTATATCTCTGCAGGTTTGTGAATTACAGTGCTCCTGAGCTCCTTTCTTCAACTCGCTTTCTTGTGAGCTGGGCACAAAACCGCAGGATTGCTTCAGGCCCTAATCTGTTACCAGCAGGGCACGCTTAGCCTTTGTTTAATTCCTCTTCCTGGTCCGCAATGAGCGTTACATTTGCCTGTGCAGACACCTACAGCTAGTCTCTCATTGGTTCTCCCTATTCCTGTTCATCTTGCACAGAAATTGCAAGCTGTGCCAAACAGGAGGTTAAAGGCACTGACTCTACAAGAGGGGAGAGTGTTAGTAAAGCATCTGGAATGGTGAACCCGAGGACCAGGATACGAAAACTGAGATGCATTTTAAATCGTTTCCCAATCACGCGGTGGACGATACTCTGGGTTTCCCATGCATGTTTTAGCTGGAGGAACAATGCCTCGAACCTGGAGAGTTGGGACCCATGGAATGGGTACCATGCAGTATGACTTCAAAGGGTCTGCATTTGCTCACCGAAACTCACCAATGCTATCAGCCTGAAGTGTCCAGCCTTATGTCTCAACCAGCTCTGGGTGTAGATGTGGTAAATCCCGGTTGCATCACATGCCCTGAGTGAATTATTTAAGAATTGCTCTCTATTTCACTGTCTTTGTGTTTTGTTTTCGAAATTTATTTTGATAATGGGATTTATCGGATTTTCACTGCTGCGTTTCGGCCGCTGTACACACGCTTGATTCTCTTTCGGAGACATATATATCCATGGGTTTTAAGATTCTTCCTAGTCAGGTATATTCCTAGGCGTTGAATATGTGGTGTTGGCTCCATTTCGTTGAGCAAGGAGTAGGTCTTGTCTATTACATATTTGGCTTATGGAAAGTTATCTGTGCTAATTTCAGTCTCTGGTTTTATGCAGCACCCCAACGCACCTTTCCCCATAAGCAAGCACTAGTTGGTTTTCTAAATTTGAGGCCCTGTTCTGTTTTGTAATTCAGTTCATGTGTAGTCAAGTTTACATTCCGTGTATTAGTGATATCTTATGATGTTTCTTTTTCTGTGTGACGTAGTTCACGTAGAATCACCGTACCTGCATCCACTCACTATGCCGCTACGGGCCTGATGTCACAGATTTGATTGCTGAGTGATATTGCATTGTACGTACGTGCCACAACTTCTTTATCCATTTTTTGCTTTCTGGGATATTTACCTGATACTGTAGACGAGCTTCTTGTGAACACAGCCGTCCCAAATATTGGGGTGGCTGTCTGTTTTTGATTTTAATTTCCGTAAGCTATAGGACCATAAGTGGAAGTGCCATAGGCTGTGTTGCTTTGTTTCTTACGTGTTTTAGGAAACACCATACACTTCTCCAGGGTGGCTGCTGGCAATTTACATCCTGCCAATCAGCATAACAAGGCTCCCTGTTCTCCATATCCTGTCCTACCTTTCTGGATTTTACACTTTTTTCAGATGGCCCTTTTGCCCGGGGGGCAGTGAGACTACATTGTAGTGCAGATTTCCTTTACAGGCTTGCTTGGTTGGCCAAAAAGGGCGTATGCGTTTTTTCCTGAATATATTCAGGAAAAAACGCATACGCCCTTTTTGGCCAAGTGCATCATTGTCGACGTTCTGCCTCTTTTCCTCTGCTTTCAGGGCAATTCCAGTCTACCCCCTGCAATCGTTTTCCTGAAATTCTGCCCCGCTTTCAAGTCCCCTTCGCAGGCTTACTTCAATATATTTTTGGAGGATAGCTGTCATTTATAACTCTGCAGGTTTGTGAATTACAGTGCCCCTGAGCTCCTTTCTTCAACTCGCTTTCTTGTGAGCTGGGCACAAAACCGCAGGATTGCTTCAGGCCCTAATCTGTTTCCAGCATGGCATGCTGCGCCTTTGGTTAATTCCTCTTCCTGGTGGGAAATGAGCGTTATATTTGCCCGTGCAGACACCTAAAGCTAGTCTCTCATTGGTTCTCCCTATTCCTGTTCATCTTGCACAGAAATTGCAAGCTGTGCCAAACAGGAGGTTAAAGGCACTGACTCTCCAAACAGGGAGAGTGTTAGTAAAGCATCTGGAATGGTGAACCCGAGGACCAGGATACGAAAACTGAGATGCATTTTAAATCGTTTCCCAATCTCACTGTGGACCATACTGTGGGTTTCCCATGCATGTTTAAGCTGGAGGAAGAATCCCTAGAACCTGAAGAGTTGGGACACATGGAATAGGTACCATGCAGTATGACTTCAAAGGGTCTGCATTTGCTCACCGAAACTCACCAATGCTATCAGCCTGAAGTGTCCAGCCTTATGTCTCAACCAGCTCTGGGTGTAGATGTGGTCAATCCCGGTTGCATCACATGCCCTGAGTGAATTATTTAAGAATTGCTCTCTATTTCACTGTCTTTGTGTTTTGTTTTCGAAATTTATTTTGATAATGGGATTTATCGGATTTTCACTGCTGCGTTTATGCCGCTGTACACACGCTTGATTCTCTTACGGAGACATATATATCCATGATTTTTAAGATTCTTCCTAATCAGGTATATACCTAGGCGTTGAATATGTGGTGTTGAGTCCATTTCGTTGAGCAAGGAGTAGGTCTTGTCTATTACATATTTGGCTTATGGAATGTTATCTGTGTTAATTTCAGTCTCTGGTTTTATGCAGCACCCCGAGGCACCTTTCCCCATAAGCAAGCACTAGTTGGTTTTCTAAATTTGAGACCCTGTTCTGTTTTGTAATTCAGTTCATGTGTAGTCAAGTTTACATTCCGTGTATTAGTGATATCTTATGATGTTTCTTTTTCTGTGTGACGTAGTTCACGTAGAATCACCGTACCTGCATCCACTCACTATGCCGCTACGGACCTGTTGAAACAGATTTCATTGCTGAGTGATATTGCATTGTACGTACGTGCCACAACTTCTTTATCCATTTTTTGCTTTCTGGGATATTTACCTGGTACTGTAGACGAGCTTCTTGGGAACACAGCCGTCCCAAACTTTTGGGTGGCTCTCTGTTTTTGATTTTAATTTCCCTAAGGAATAGGACCATAAGTGCAATTGCCATAGGCTGTGTTGCTTTATTTCTTATGTGTTTCAGGAAACACCATACACTTCTCCAGGGTGGCTGTTGGCAATTTATATCCTGCCAATCAGCATAAAAAGGCTCCCTGTTCTCCATATCCTGTCCTACCTTTCTGGATTTTACACTTTTTTCAGATGGCACTCTTGCCCGGGGGGCAGTGAGACGTCATTGTAGTGCAGATTTCCTTTGCAGGCTTGCTTGGTTGGCCAAAAAGGGCGTATGCGTTTTTTCCTGAATATATTCAGGAAAAAACGCATACGCCCTTTTTGGCCAAGTGCATCATTGTCGACGTTCTGCCTCTTTTCCTATGTTTTCAGGGCAATTCCAGTCTACCCCCTGCAATCGTTTTCCTGAAATTCTGCCCCGCATTCAAGTCCCCTTCGCAGGCTTACTTCAATATATTTTTGGAGGATAGCTGTCATTTATAACTCTGCAGGTTTGTGAATTACAGTGCCCCTGAGCTCCTTTCTTCAACTCGCTTTCTTGTGAGCTTGGCACAAAACCGCAGGATTGCTTCAGGCCCTAATCTGTTTCCAGCAGTGAACACTGAGCCTTTGTTTAATTCCTCTTCCTGGTGGGAAATGAGTGTTACATTTGGCCGTGCAGACACCTACAGCTAGTCTCTCATTGGTTCTCCGTATTCCTGTTCATCTTGCACAGAAATTGCAAACTGTGCCAAAGAGGAGGTTAAAGGCACTGACTCTCAAAGCGGGGAGAGTGTTAGTAAAGCGTCTGGAATGGTGAACCCGAGGACAAGGATACGAAAACTGAGATCCATTTTAAATCGTTTCCCAATCTCATGGTGTACCATACTCTGTGTTTCCCATGCAAGTTTTAGCTGAAGGAAAAATCCCTTGAACCTGGAGAGTTGGGACCCATGGAATGGGTACCATGCAGTATGACTTCAAAGGGTCTGCATTTGCTCACCGAAACTCACCAATGCTATCAGCCTGAAGTGTCCAGCCTTATGTCTCAACCAGCTCTGGGTGTAGATGTGGTCAAGCCCGGTTGCATCACATGCCCTGAGTGAATTATTTAAGAATTGCTCTGTATTTCACGGTCTTTGTGTTTTGTGTTCGAAATTTATTTTGATAATGGGATTTATCAGATTTTCACTGCTGCGTTTCGGCCGCTGTACACACGCTTGATTCTCTTCTGGAGACATATATATCCATGGGTTGTAAGATTCTTCCTAGTCAGGTATATTCCTAGGCGTTGAATATGTGGTGTTGGATCCATTTCGTTGAGCAAGGAGTAGGTCTTGTCTATTACATATTTGGCTTATGGAAAGTTATCTGTGCTAATTTCAGTCTCTGGTTTTATGCAGCACCCCAAGGCACCTTTCCCCATAAGCAAGCACTAGTTGGTTTTCTAAATTTGAGACCCTGTTCTGTTTTGTAATTCAGTTCATGTGTAGTCAAGTTTACATTCCGTGTATTAGTGATATCTTATGATGTTTCTTTTTCTGTGTGACGTAGTTCACGTAGAATCACCGTACCTGCATCCACTCACTATGCCGCTACGGGCCTGATGTCACAGATTTGATTGCTGAGTGATATTGCATTGTACGTACGTGCCACAACTTCTTTATCCATTTTTTGCTTTCTGGGATATTTACCTGATACTGTAGACGAGCTTCTTGTGAACACAGCCGTCCCAAATATTGGGGTGGCTGTCTGTTTTTGATTTTAATTTCCGTAAGCTATAGGACCATAAGTGGAAGTGCCATAGGCTGTGTTGCTTTGTTACTTACGTGTTTCAGGAAACACCATACACTTCTCCAGGGTGGCTGCTGGCAATTTACATCCTGCCAATCAGCATAACAAGGCTCCCTGTTCTCCATATCCTGTCCTACCTTTCTGGATTTTACACTTTTTTCAGATCGCCCTTTTGCCCGGGGAGCAGTGAGACTTCATTGTAGTGCAGATTTCCTTTACAGGCTTGCTTGGTTGGCCAAAAAGTGCGTATGCGTTTTTTCCTGAATATATTCAGGAAAAAACGCATACGCCCTTTTTTGCCAAGTGCATCATTGGTTACGTTGTGCCTCTTTTCCTCTGCTTTCAGGGCAATTCCAGTCTACCCCCTGCAATCGTTTTCCTGAAATTCTGCCCCGCTTTCAAGTCCCCTTCGCAGGCTTACTTCAATATATTTTTGGAGGATAGCTGTCATTTATAACTCTGCAGGTTTGTGAATTACAGTGCCCCTGAGCTCCTTTCTTCAACTCGCTTTCTTGTGAGCTGGGCACAAAACCGCAGGATTGCTTCAGGCCCTAATCTGTTTCCAGCATGGCATGCTGCGCCTTTGGTTAATTCCTCTTCCTGGTGGGAAATGAGCGTTATATTTGCCCGTGCAGACACCTAAAGCTAGTCTCTCATTGGTTCTCCCTATTCCTGTTCATCTTGCACAGAAATTGCAAGCTGTGCCAAACAGGAGGTTAAAGGCACTGACTCTCCAAACAGGGAGAGTGTTAGTAAAGCATCTGGAATGGTGAACCCGAGGACCAGGATACGAAAACTGAGATGCATTTTAATCGTTTCCCAATCTCACTGTGGACCATACTGTGGGTTTCCCATGCATGTTTAAGCTGGAGGAAGAATCCCTAGAACCTGAAGAGTTGGGACACATGGAATAGGTACCATGCAGTATGACTTCAAAGGGTCTGCATTTGCGCACCGAAACTCACCAATGCTATCAGCCTGAAGTGTCCAGCCTTATGTCTCAACCAGCTCTGGGTGTAGATGTGGTCAATCCCGGTTGCATCACATGCCCTGAGTGAATTATTTAAGAATTGCTCTCTATTTCACTGTCTTTGTGTTTTGTTTTCGAAATTTATTTTGATAATGGGATTTATCGGATTTTCACTGCTGCGTTTATGCCGCTGTACACACGCTTGATTCTCTTACGGAGACATATATATCCATGATTTTTAAGATTCTTCCTAATCAGGTATATACCTAGGCGTTGAATATGTGGTGTTGAGTCCATTTCGTTGAGCAAGGAGTAGGTCTTGTCTATTACATATTTGGCTTATGGAATGTTATCTGTGTTAATTTCAGTCTCTGGTTTTATGCAGCACCCCGAGGCACCTTTCCCCATAAGCAAGCACTAGTTGGTTTTCTAAATTTGAGACCCTGTTCTGTTTTGTAATTCAGTTCATGTGTAGTCAAGTTTACATTCCGTGTATTAGTGATATCTTATGATGTTTCTTTTTCTGTGTGACGTAGTTCACGTAGAATCACCGTACCTGCATCCACTCACTATGCCGCTACGGACCTGTTGAAACAGATTTCATTGCTGAGTGATATTGCATTGTACGTACGTGCCACAACTTCTTTATCCATTTTTTGCTTTCTGGGATATTTACCTGGTACTGTAGACGAGCTTCTTGGGAACACAGCCGTCCCAAACTTTTGGGTGGCTCTCTGTTTTTGATTTTAATTTCCCTAAGGAATAGGACCATAAGTGCAATTGCCATAGGCTGTGTTGCTTTATTTCTTATGTGTTTCAGGAAACACCATACACTTCTCCAGGGTGGCTGTTGGCAATTTATATCCTGCCAATCAGCATAAAAAGGCTCCCTGTTCTCCATATCCTGTCCTACCTTTCTGGATTTTACACTTTTTTCAGATGGCACTCTTGCCCGGGGGGCAGTGAGACGTCATTGTAGTGCAGATTTCCTTTGCAGTCTTGCTTGGTTGGCCAAAAAGGGCGTATGCGTTTTTTCCTGAATATATTCAGGAAAAAACGCATACGCCATTTTTGGCCAAGTGCATCATTGTCGACGTTCTGCCTCTTTTCCTATGTTTTCAGGGCAATTCCAGTCTACCCCCTGCAATCGTTTTCCTGAAATTCTGCCCCGCGTTCAAGTCCCCTTCGCAGGCTTACTTCAATATATTTTTGGAGGATAGCTGTCAATTATAACTCTGCAGGTTTTTGAATTACAGTGCCCCTGAGCTCCTTTCTTCAACTCGCTTTCTTGTGAGCTTGGCACAAAACCGCAGGATTGCTTCAGGCCCTAATCTGTTTCCAGCAGTGAACACTGAGCCTTTGTTTAATTCCTCTTCCTGGTGGGAAATGAGTGTTACATTTGGCCGTGCAGACACCTACAGCTAGTCTCTCATTGGTTCTCCCTATTCCTGTTCATCTTGCACAGAAATTGCAAACTGTGCCAAAGAGGAGGTTAAAGGCACTGACTCTCAAAGCGGGGAGAGTGTTAGTAAAGCGTCTGGAATGGTGAACCCGAGGACAAGGATACGAAAACTGAGATCCATTTTAAATCGTTTCCCAATCTCATGGTGTACCATACTCTGTGTTTCCCATGCAAGTTTTAGCTGAAGGAAAAATCCCTTGAACCTGGAGAGTTGGGACCCATGGAATGGGTACCATGCAGTATGACTTCAAAGGGTCTGCATTTGCTCACCGAAACTCACCAATGCTATCAGCCTGAAGTGTCCAGCCTTATGTCTCAACCAGCTCTGGGTGTAGATGTGGTCAAGCCCGGTTGCATCACATGCCCTGAGTGAATTATTTAAGAATTGCTCTGTATTTCTCGGTCTTTGTGTTTTGTTTTCGAAATTTATTTTGATAATGGGATTTATCAGATTTTCACTGCTGCGTTTTGGCCGCTGTACACACGCTTGATTCTCTTCCGGAGACATATATATCCATGGGTTGTAAGATTCTTCCTAGTCAGGTATATTCCTAGGCGTTGAATATGTGGTGTTGGATCCATTTCGTTGAGCAAGGAGTAGGTCTTGTCTATTACATATTTGGCTTATGGAAAGTTATCTGTGCTAATTTCAGTCTCTGGTTTTATGCAGCACCCCAAGGCACCTTTCCCCATAAGCAAGCACTAGTTGGTTTTCTAAATTTGAGACCCTGTTCTGTTTTGTAATTCAGTTCATGTGTAGTCAAGTTTACATTCCGTGTATTAGTGATATCTTATGATGTTTCTTTTTCTGTGTGACGTAGTTCACGTAGAATCACCGTACCTGCATCCACTCACTATGCCGCTACGGGCCTGATGACACAGATTTCATTGCTGAGTGATATTGCATTGTACGTACGTGCCACAACTTCTTTATCCATTTTTTGCTTTCTGGGATATTTACCTGATACTGTAGACGAGCTTCTTGTGAACACAGCCGTCCCAAATATTGGGGTGGCTGTCTGTTTTTGATTTTAATTTCCGTAAGCTATAGGACCATAAGTGGAAGTGCAATCGGCTGTGTTGCTTTGTTTCTTATGTGTTTCCGGAAACACCATACACTTCTCCAGGGTGGCTGCTGGCAATTTACATCCTTCCAATCATCATAACAAGGCTCCCTGTTCTCCATATCCTGTCCTACCTTTCTGGATTTTACACTTTTTTCAGATGGCCCTTTTGCCCGGGGGACAGTGAGACTTCATTGTAGTGCAGATTTCCTTTACAGGCTTGCTTGGTTGGCCAAAAAGGGCATATGCGTTTTTTCCTGAATATATTCTGGAAAAAACGCATACGCCCTTTTTGGCCAAGTGCATCATTGTCGACGTTGTGCCTCTTTTCCTATGCTTTCAGGGCAATTCCAGTCTACCCCCTGCAATCGTTTTCCTGAAATTCTGCCCCGCTTTCAAGTCCCCTTCGCAGGCTTACTTCAATATATTTTTGGAGGATAGCTGTCATTTATAACTCTGCAGGTTTGTGAATTACAGTGCCCCTGAGCTCCTTTCTTCAACTCGCTTTCTTGAGAGCTGGGCACAAAACCGCAGGATTGCTTCAGGCCCTAATCTGTTTCAAGCAGGGCACACAGAGCCTTTGTTTAATTCCTCTTCCTGGTGGGCAATGAGCCTTACATTTGCCCGTGCAGACACCTACAGCTAGTCTCTCATTGGTTCTCCCTATTCCTGTTCAACTTGCACAGAAATTGCAAGCTGTGCCAAAGAGGAGGTTAAAGGCACTGACTCTCCACGCGGGGAGAGTGTTAGTAAAGCATCTGGAATGGTGAACCCGAGGACCAGGATACGAAAACTGAGATGCATTTTAAATCGTTTCCCAATCACACGGTGGACGATACTCTGGGATTCCCATGCATGTTTTAGCTGGAGGAAGAATCCCTTGAACCTGGAGAGTTGGGGCCCATGGAATGGTTACCATGCAGTATGACTTCAAAGGGTCTGCATTTGCTCACCCAAACTCACCAATGCTATCAGCCTGAAGTGTCCAGCCTTATGTCTCAACCAGCTCTGGGTGTAGATGTTGTCAATCCCGGTTGCATCACATGCCCTGAGTGAATTATTTAAGAATTGCTCTCTATTTCACTGTCTTTGTGTTTTGTTTTCGAAATTTATTTTGATAATGAGATATATCGGATTTTCACTGCTGCGTTTCGGCCGCTGTACACACACTTGATTCTCTTATGGAGACATATATATCCATGGGTTTTAAGATTCTTCCTAGTCAGGTATATTCCTAGGCTTTGAATATGTGGTGTTGGGTCCATTTCGTTGAGCAAGGAGTAGGTCTTGTCTATTACATATTTGGCTTATGGAAAGTTATCTGTGCTAATTTCAGTCTCTAGTTTTATGCAGCACCCCAACGCACCTTTCCCCATAAGCAATCACTAGTTGGTTTTCTAAATTTGAGACCCTGTTCTGTTTTGTAATTCAGTTCATGTGTAGTCAAGTTTACATTCCGTGTATTAGTGATATCTTATGATGTTTCTTTTTCTGTGTGACGTAGTTCACGTAGAATCACCGTACCTGCATCCATTCATTATGCCGCTACGGGCCAGATGACACAGATTTCATTGCTGAGTGATATTGCATTGCACGTACGTGCCACAACTTCTTTATCCATTTTTTGCTTTCTGGGATATTTACCTGGTACTGTAGACGAGCTTCTTGGGAACACTGCCGTCCCAAACTTTGGGGTGGCTCTCAGTTTTTGATTTTAATTTCCCTAAGGAATAGGTCCATAAGTGCAATTGCCATAGGCTGTGTTGCTTTATTTCTTACGTGTTTCAGGAAACACCATACACTTCTCCAGGGTGGCTGCTGGCAATTTACATCCTGCCAATCAGCATAACAAGGCTCCCTGTTCTCCATATCCTGTCCTACCTTTCTGGATTTTACACATTTTTCAGATGGCCCTTTTGCCCGGGGGGCAGTGAGATTTCATTGTAGTGCAGATTTCCTTTCCAGGCTTGCTTGGTTGGCCAAAAAGGCCGTATGCGTTTTTTCCTGAATATATTCAGGAAAAAACCCATACGCCCTTTTTGGCCAAGTGCATCATTGTCGACGTTCTGCCTCTTTTCCTATGCTTTCAGGGCAATTCCAGTCTACCCCTGCAATCGTTTTCCTGAAATTCTGCCCCGCTTTCAAGTCTCCTTCGCAGGCTTACTTCAATATTCTTTTGGAAGATAGCTGTCATTTATAACTCTGCATGTTTGTGAATTACAGTGCCCCTGAACTCATTTCTGCAACTCGCTTTCTTGTGAGCTGGGCACAAAACCGCAGGATTGCTTCAGGCCCTAATCTGTTTCCAGCAGGGCACACTGAGCCTTTGTTTAATTCCTCTTCTTGGTGGGCAATGAGCGTTACATTTGCCCGTGCAGACACCTACAGCTAGTCTCTCATTGGTTCTCCCTATTCCTGTTCATCTTGCACAGAAATTGCAAGCTGTGCCAAACAGGAGGTTAAAGGCACTGACTCTCCAAGCGGGGAGACTGTTAGTAAAGCATCTGGAATGGTGAACCCGAGGACCAGGATACGAAAACTGAGATGCATTTTAAATCGTTTCCCAATCACACGGTGGACGATACTCTGGGTTTCCCATGCATGATTTAGCTGGAGGAAGAATCCCTTGAACCTGGAGAGTTGGGACCTATGGAATGGGTACAATGCAGTAGGACTTCAATGGGTCTGCATTTGCTCACCGAAACTCACCAATGCTATCAGCCTGAAGTGTCCAGCCTTATGTCTCAACCAGCTCTGGGTGTAGATGTGGTCAATCCCGGTTGCATCACATGCCCTGAGTGAATTATTTAAGAATTGCTCTCTATTTCACTGTCTTTGTGTTTTGTTTTCGAAATTTATTTTGATAATGGGATTTATCGGATTTCACTGCGGCGTTTCGGCCGTTGTACACATGCTTGGTACTCTTATGGAGACATATATATCCATGGGTTTTAAGATTCTTCCTAGTCAGGTATATTCCAAGGCGTTGAATATGTGATGTTGGGTCCATTTCGATGAGCAAGCAGTAGGTCTTGTCTATTACATATTTGGCTTATGGAAAGTTATCTGTGCTAATTTCAGTCTGTGGTTATATGCAGCAGCCCAAGGCACCTTTTCCCATAAGCAAGCACTAGTTGGTTTTCTAAATTTGAGACCCTGTTCTGTTTTGTAATTCAGTTCATGTGTAGTCAAGTTTACATTCCGTGTATTAGTGATATCTTATGATGTTTCTTTTTCTGTGTGACGTAGTTCACGTAGAATCACCGTACCTGCATCCACTCACTATGCCGCTACGGGCCTGATGACACAGATTTCATTGCTGAGTGATATTGCATTGCACGTACGTGCCACAACTTCTTTATCCATTTTTTGCTTTCTGGGATATTTACCTGATACTGTAGACGAGCTTCTTGTGAACACAGCGATCCCAAATATTGGGGTGGCTGTCTGTTTTTGATTTTAATTTCCGTAAGCTATAGGGCCATAAGTGGAAGTGCCATAGGCTGTGTTGCTTTGTTTCTTACGTGTTTCAGGAAACACCATACACTTCTCCAGGGTGGCTGCTGGCAATTTACATCCTGCCAATCAGCATAACAAGGCTCCCTGTATCCATATCCTGTCCTACCTTTCTGGATTTTACACTTTTTCCAGATGACCCTTTTGCCCGGGGGGCAGTGAGACTTCATTGCTGTGCAGATTTCCTTTACAGGCTTGCTTGGTTGGCCAAAAAGGGCGTATGCGTTTTTTCCTGAATATATTCAGGAAAAAACGCATACGCCCTTTTTGGCCAAGTGCATCATTGTCGACGTTCTGCCTCTTTTCCTATGCTTTCAGGGCAATTGCAGTCTACCCCATGCAATCGTTTTCCTGAAATTCTGCCCCGCTTTCAAGTCCCCTTCGCAGGCTTACTTCAATATATTTTTGGAGGATAGCTGTCATTTATAACTCTGCAGGTTTGTGAATTACAGTGCCCCTGAGCTCCTTTCTTCAACTCGCTTTCTTGTGAGCTGGGCACAAAACCGCAGGATTGCTTCAGGCCCTAATCTGTTTTCAGCAGGGCATGCTGAGCCTTTGTTTAATTCCTCTTCCTGGTCGGCAATAAGCGTTACATTTGCCCGTGAAGACACCTACAGCTAGTCTCTCATTGGTTCTGCCTATTCCTGTTCATCTTGCACAGAAATTGCAAGCTGTGCCAAACAGGAGGTTAAAGGCACTGACTCTCCAAGCGGGGAGAGTGTTAGTAAAGCATCTGGAATGGTGAACCCGAGGACCAGGTTACGAAAACTGAGATGCATTTTAAATCGTTTCCCAATCACACGGTGGACGATACTCTGGGTTTCCCATGCATGTTTTAGCTGGAGGAAGAATGCCTTGAACCTGGAGAGTTGGGACCCATGGAATGGGTACAATGCAGTATGACTTTAAAGGGTCTGCATTTGCTCACCGAAACTCACCAATGCGATCAGCCTGAAGGGTCCAGCCTTATGTCTCAACCAGCTCTGGGTGTAGATGTGGTCAATCCCGGTTGCATCACATGCCCTGAATGAATTATTTAAGAATTGCTCTCTATTTCACTGTCTTTGTGTTTTGTTTTCGAAATTTATTTTGATAATGAGATTTATCGGATTTTCACTGCTGCGTTTCGGCCGCTGTACACACGCTTGATTCTCTTATGGAGACATATATATCCATGGGTTTTAAGATTCTTCCTAGTCAGGTATATTCCTAGGCGTTGAATATGTGCTGTTGGGTCCATTTCGTTGAGCAAGTAGTAGGTCTTGTCTATTACATATTTGGCTTATGGACAGTTATCTGTGCTAATTTCAGTCTCTGGTTTTATGCAGCACACCAACACACCTTTCCCCATAAGCAAGCACTAGTTGGTTTTCTAAATTTGAGACCCTGTTCTGTTTTGTAATTCAGTTCATGTGTAGTCAAGTTTACATTCCGTGTATTAGTGATATCTTATGATGTTTCTTTTTCTGTGTGACGTAGTTCACGTAGAATCACCGTACCTGCATCCACTCACTATGCCGCTATGGGCCTGATGACACAGATTTCATTGCTGAGTGATATTGCATTGCACGTACGTGCCACAACTTCTTTATCCATTTTTTGCTTTCTGGGATATTTACCTGATACTGTAGATGAGCTTCTTATGAACACAGCCATCCCAAATATTGGGGTGGCTGTCTGTTTTTGATTTTAATTTCCGTAAGCTATAGGACCATAAGTGGAAGTGCCATAGGCGGTGTTGCTTTGTTTCTTATGTGTTTCAGGAAACACCATACACTTCTCCAGGGTGGCTGCTGGCAATTTACATCCTGCCAATCAGCATAACAAGGCTCCCTGTTCTCCATATCCTGTCCTACCTTTCTGGATTTTACACTATTTTCAGATGGCCCTTTTGCCCGGGGGGCAGTGAGACTTCATTGTAGTGCAGATTTCCTTTACAGGCTTGCTTGGTTGGCCAAAAAGTGCGTATGCGTTTTTTCCTGAATATATTCAGGAAAAAACGCATACGCCCTTTTTGGCCAAGTGCATCATTGTCGACGTTCTGCCTCTATTCCTATGCTTTCAAGGCAATTCCAGTCTACCCCCTGCAATCGTTTTCCTGAAATTCTGCCCCGCTTTCAAGTCCCCTTCGCAGGCTTACTTCATTATATTTTTGGAGGATAGCTGTCATTTATAACTCTGCAGGTTTGTGAATTAGAGTGACCCTGAGCTCCTTTCTTCAACTCGCTTTCTTGTGAGCTGGGCACAAAACCGCAGGATTGCTTCAGGCCCTAATCTGTTTCCGGCAGGGCACACTGAGCCTTTGGTTAATTCCTCTTCCTGGTGGGAAATGAGCCTTACATTTGCCCGTGCAGACAACTATAGCTAGTCTCTCATTGGTTCTCCCTATTCCTGTTCATCTTGCGCAGAAATTGCAAGCTGTGCCAAACAGGAGGTTAAAGGCACTGACTCTCCAAGCGGGGAGAGTGTTAGTAAAGCATCTAGAATGGTGCACACGAGGACCAGGATACGAAAACTGAGATGCATTTTAAATAGTTTCCCAATCACACGGTGGACGATACTTTGGGTTTCCCATGCATCTTTTAGCTGGAGGAAGAATCCCTTGAACCTGGAGAGTTGGGACCCATGGAATGGGTACCATGCAGTATGACTTCAAAGGGTCTGCATTTGCTCACCGAAACTCACCAATGCTATCAGCCTGAAGTGTCCAGCCTTATGTCTCAACCAGCTCTGGGTGTAGATGTGGTCAATCCCGGTTGCATCACATGCCCTGAATGAATTATTTAAGAATTGCTCTCTATTTCACTGTCTTTGTGTTTTGTTTTCGAAATTTATTTTGATAATGAGATTTATCGGATTTTCACTGCTGCGTTTCGGCCGCTGTACACACGCTTGATTCTCTTATGGAGACATATATATCCATGGGTTTTAAGATTCTTCCTAGTCAGGTATATTCCTAGGCGTTGAATATGTGCTGTTGGGTCCATTTCGTTGAGCAAGGAGTAGGTCTTGTCTATTACATATTTGGCTTATGGACAGTTATCTGTGCTAATTTCAGTCTCTGGTTTTATGCAGCACACCAACACACCTTTCCCCATAAGCAAGCACTAGTTGGTTTTCTAAATTTGAGACCCTGTTCTGTTTTGTAATTCAGTTCATGTGTAGTCAAGTTTACATTCCGTGTATTAGTGATATCTTATGATGTTTCTTTTTCTGTGTGACGTAGTTCACGTAGAATCACCGTACCTGCATCCACTCACTATGCCGCTATGGGCCTGATGACACAGATTTCATTGCTGAGTGATATTGCATTGCACGTACGTGCCACAACTTCTTTATCCATTTTTTGCTTTCTGGGATATTTACCTGATACTGTAGATGAGCTTCTTGTGAACACAGCCATCCCAAATATTGGGGTGGCTGTCTGTTTTCGATTTTAATTTCCGTAAGCTATAGGACCATAAGTGGAAGTGCCATAGGCGGTGTTGCTTTGTTCCTTATGTGTTTCAGGAAACACCATACACTTCTCCAGGGTGGCTGCTGGCAATTTACATCCTGCCAATCAGCATAACAAGGCTCCCTGTTCTCCATATCCTGTCCTACCTTTCTGGATTTTACACTATTTTCAGATGGCCCTTTTGCCCGGGGGGCAGTGAGACTTCATTGTAGTGCAGATTTCCTTTACAGGCTTGCTTGGTTGGCCAAAAAGGGCGTATGAGTTTTTTCCTGAATATATTCAGGAAAAAACGCATACGCCCTTTTTGGCCAAGTGCATCATTGTCGACGTTCTGCCTCTTTTCCTATGCTTTCAAGGCAATTCCAGTCTACCCCCTGCAATCGTTTTCCTGAAATTCTGCCCCGCTTTCAAGTCCCCTTCGCAGGCTTACTTCATTATATTTTTGGAGGATAGCTGTCATTTATAACTCTGCAGGTTTGTGAATTAGAGTGACCCTGAGCTCCTTTCTTCAACTCGCTTTCTTGTGAGCTGGGCACAAAACCGCAGGATTGCTTCAGGCCCTAATCTGTTTCCGGCAGGGCACACTGAGCCTTTGGTTAATTCCTCTTCCTGGTGGGAAATGAGCCTTACATTTGCCCGTGCAGACAACTATAGCTAGTCTCTCATTGGTTCTCCCCATTCCTGTTCATCTTGCGCAGAAATTGCAAGCTGTGCCAAACAGGAGGTTAAAGGCACTGACTCTCCAAGCGGGGAGAGTGTTAGTAAAGCATCTAGAATGGTGCACACGAGGACCAGGATACGAAAACTGAGATGCATTTTAAATAGTTTCCCAATCACACGGTGGACGATACTTTGGGTTTCCCATGCATCTTTTAGCTGGAGGAAGAATCCCTTGAACCTGGAGAGTTGGGACCCATGGAATGGGTACCATGCAGTATGACTTCAAAGAGTCTGCATTTGCTCACCGAAACTCACCAATGTTATCAGCCTGAAGTGTCCAGCCTTATGTCTCAACCAGCTCTGGGTGTAGATGTGGAAAATCCCGGTTGCATCACATGCCCTGAGTGAATTATTTAAGAATTGCTCTCTATTTCACTGTCTTTGTGTTTTGTTTTCGAAATTTATTTTGATAATGGGGTTTATCGGATTTTCACTGCTGCGTTTCGGCCACTGTACACACGCTTGATTCTCTTACGGAGACATATATATCCATGGGTTTTAAGATTCTTCCTAGTCAGGTATATTCCTAGGCGTTGAATATGTGGTGTTGGGACCATTTCGTTGAGCAAGGAGTAGGTCTTGTCTATTACATATTTGGCTTATGGAAAGTTATCTGTGCTAATTTCAGTCTCTGGTTTTATGCAGCACCCCAAGGCACCTTTCCCCATAAGCAAGCACTAGTTGGTTTTCTAAATTTGAGACCCTGTTCTGTTTTGTAATTCAGTTCATGTGTAGTCAAGTTTACATTCCGTGTATTAGTGATATCTTATTATGTTTCTTTTTCTGTGTGACGTAGTTCACGTAGAATCACCGTACCTGCATCCACTCACTATGCTGCTACGGGCCTGATGACACAGATTTCATTGCTGAGTGATATTGCATTGCACGTACGTGCCACAACTTCTTTATCCATTTTTTGCTTTCTGGGATATATATCTGGTACTGTAGACGAGCTTCTTGGGAACACAGCCGTCCCAAACTTTGGGGTGGCTCTCTGTTTTTGATTTTAATTTCCCTAAGCAATAGGACCATAAGTGCAATTGCCATAGGCTGTGTTGTTTTATTACTTACGTGTTTTAGGAAACACCATACACTTCTCCAGGGTGGCTGTTCACAATTTACATCCTGCCAATCAGCATAACAAAGCTCCCTGTTCTCCATATCCTGTCCTACCTTTCTGGATTTTACACTTTTTTCAGATGGCCCTTTTGCACCTGGGGGCAGTGAGATTTCATTGTAGTGCAGATTTCCTTTACAGGCTTGCTTGGTTGGCCAAAAAGGGCGTATGCGTTTTTTCCTGAATATATTCAGGAAAAAACGCATACGCCCTTTTCGGCCAAGTGCATCATTGTCGACGTTGTGCCTCTTTTCCTATGCTTTCAGGGCAATTCCAGTCTACCCCCTGCAATCGTTTTCCTGAAATTCTGCCCCGCTTTCAAGTCCCCTTCGCAGGCTTACTTCAATATATTTTTGGAGGATAGCTGTCATTTATAACTCTGCAGGTTTGTGAATTACAGTGCCCCTGAGCTCCTTTCTTCAACTCGCTTTCTTGTGAGCTGGGCACAAAACCACAGGATTGCTTCAGGCCCTAATCTGTTTCCAGCAGGGCACACTGAGCCTTTGTTTAATTCCTCTTCCTGGTGGGCAATGAGCGTTACATTTGCCCGTGCAGACACCTACAGCTAGTCTCTCATTGGTTCTCCCTATTCCTGTTCATCTTGCACAGAAATTGCAAGCTGTGCCAAACAGGAGTTTAAAGGCACTGACTCTCCAAGCGGGGAGAGTGTTAGTAAAGCATCTGGAATGGTGAACCCGAGGACCAGGATACGAAAACTGAGATGCATTTTAAATCGTTTCCCAATCACACGGTGGACGATACTCTGGTTTTCCCATGCATGTTTTAGCTTGGGGAAGAATCCCTTGAACCTGGAGAGTTGGGACCCATGGAATGGGTACCATGCAGTATGACTTCAAAGGGTCTGCATTTGCTCACCGAAACTCACCAATGCTATCAGCCTGAAGTGTCAAGCCTTATGTCTCAACCAGCTCTGGGTGTAGATGTGGTCAATCCCGTTTGCATCACATGCCCTGAGTGAATTATTTAAGAATTGCTCTCTATTTCACTGTCTTTGTGTTTTGTTTTCGAAATTTATTTTGATAATGGGATTTATCGGATTTTCACTGCTGCGTTTCGGCCGCTGTACACACGCTTGGTTCTCTTACGGAGACATATATATCCATGGGTTTTAAGATTCTTCCTAGTCAGGTATATTCCTAGGCGTTGAATATGTGGTGTTGGGTCCATTTCGTTGAGCAAGGAGTAGGTCTTGTTTATTACATATTTGGCTTATGGAAAGTTATCTGTGCTAATTTCAGTCTCTGGTTTTATGCAACACCCCAAGGCACCTTTCCCCATAAGCAAGCACTAGTTGGTTTTCTAAATTTGAGACCCTGTTCTGTTTTGTAATTCAGTTCATGTGTAGTCAAGTTTACATTCCGTGTATTAGTGATATCTTATGATGTTTCTTTTTCTGTGTGACGTAGTTCACGTAGAATCACCGTACCTGCATCCACTCACTATACCGTTATGGGCCTGATGACACAGATTTCATTGCTGAGTGATATTGCATTGCACGTACGTGCCACAACTTCTTTATCCATTTTTTGCTTTCTGGGATATTTACCTGGTACTGTAGACGAGCTTCTTGGGAACACAGCCGTCCCAAATTTTTGGGTGGCTCTCTGTTTTTGATTTTAATTTCCCTAAGCAATAGGACCATAAGTGCAATTGCCATAGGCTGTGTTGCTTTATTTCTTATGTATTTCAGGAAACACCATACACTTCTCCAGGGTGGCTGTTGGCAATTTATATCCTGCCAATCAGCATAAAAAGGCTCTCTGTTCTCCATATCCTGTCCTACCTTTCTGGATTTTACACTTTTTTCAGATGGCACTCTTGCTCGGGGGGCAGTGAGACGTCATTGTAGTGCAGATTTCCTTTGCAGGCTTCCTTGGTTGGCCAAAAAGGGCGTATGCGTTTTTTCCTGAATATATTCAGGAAAAAACGCATACGCCCTTTTTGGCCAAGTGCATCATTGTCGACGTTCTGCCTCTTTTCCTATGTTTTCAGGCCAATTCCAGTCTACCCCCTGCAATCGTTTTCCTGAAATTCTGCCCCGCGTTCAAGTCCCCTTCGCAGGCTTACTTCAATATATTTTTGGAGGATAGCTGTCAATTATAACTCTGCAGGTTTGTGAATTACAGTGCCCCTGAGCTCCTTTCTTCAACTCGCTTTCTTGTGAGCTTGGCACAAAACCGCAGGATTGCTTCAGGCCCTAATCTGTTTCCAGCAGTGAACACTGAGCCTTTGTTTAATTCCTCTTCCTGTTGGGCAATGAGTGTTACATTTGGCCGTGCAGACACCTACAGCTAGTCTCTCATTGGTTCTCCCTATTCCTGTTCATCTTGCACAGAAATTGCAAACTGTGTCAAAGAGGAGGTTAAAGGCACTGACTCTCCAAGCGGGGAGAGTGTTAGTAAAGCGTCTGGAATGGTGAACCCGAGGACAAGGATACGAAAACTGAGATCCATTTTAAATCGTTTCCCAATCTCATGGTGTACCATACTCTGTGTTTCTCATGCATGTTTTAGCTGAAGGAAAAATCCCTTGAACCTGGAGAGTTGGGACCCATGGAATGGGTACCATGCAGTATGACTTCAAAGGGTCTGCATTTGCTCACCGAAACTCACCAATGCTATCAGCCTGAAGTGTCCAGCCTTATGTCTCAACCAGCTCTGGGTGTAGATGTGGTCAATCACGGTTGCATCACATGCCCTGAGTGAATTATTTAAGAATTGCTCTCTATTTCACTGTCTTTGTGTTTTGTTTTCGAAATTTATTTTGATAATGGGATTTATCGGATTTTCACTGCTGCTTTTCGGCCGCTGTACACACGCTTGATTCTCTTACGGAGACATATATATCCATGGGTTTTAAGATTCTTCCTAGTCAGGTATATTCCTAGGCGTTGAATATGTGGTGTTGGGTCCATTTCGTTGAGCAAGGAGTAGGTCTTGTCTATTACATATTTGGCTTATGGAAAGTTATCTGTGCTAATTTCAGTCACTGGTTTTATGCAGCACCCCAAGGCACCTTTCCCCATAAGCAATCACTAGTTGGTTTTCTAAATTTGAGACCCTGTTCTGTTTTGTAATTCAGTTCATGTGTAGTCAAGTTTACATTCCGTGTATTAGTGATATCTTATGATGTTTCTTTTTCTGTGTGACGTAGTTCACGTAGAATCACCGTACCTGCATCCACTCACTATGCCGCTACGGGCCTGATGACACAGATTTCATTGCTGAGTGATATTGCATTGTACATACGTGCCACAACTTCTTTATCCATTTTTTGCTTTCTGGGATATTTACCTGATACTGTAGACGAGCTTCTTGTGAACACAGCCGTCCCAAATATAGGGGTGCTGTGTGTTTTTGATTTTAATTTCTGTAAGCTATATGACCATAAGTGGAAGTGCCATAGGCTGTGTTGCTTTGTTTCTTATGTGTTTCAGGAAACACCATACACTTCTCCAGTGTGGCTGCTGGCAATTTACATCCTGCCAATCAGCATAACAAGGCTCCCTGTTCTCCATATCCTGTCCTACCTTTCTGGATTTTACACTTTTTTCTGATGGCCCTTTTGCCCAGCGGGCCGTGAGACTTCATTGTAGTGCAGATTTCTTTACAGGCTTGCTTGGTTGGCCAAAAAGTGCGTATGCGTTTTTTCCTGAATATATTCAGGAAAAAACGCATACAACATTTTTGGCCAAGTGCATCATTGTCGACGTTCTGCCTCTTTTCCTATGCTTTCAGGGCAATTCCAGTCTACCCCCTGCAATGGTTTTCCTGAAACTCTGCCCCGCTTACAAGTCCCCTTCGCAAGCTTACTTCAATATATTTTTGTAGGAGAGCTGTCATTTATAACTCTGCAGGTTTGTGAATTACAGTGCCCCTGAGCTCCTTTCTTCAACTCGCTTTCTTGTGAGCTGGGCAGAAAACCGCAGGATTGCTTCAGGCTCTAATGTGTTTCCCGCAGGGCACGCTGAGCCTTTGCTTAATTCCTCTTCCTGGTGGGAAATGAGCGTTACATTTGCCTGTGCAGACACCTACAGCTAGTCTCTCATTGGTTCTCCCTATTCCTGTTCATCTTGCACAGAAATTGCAAGCTGTGCCAAAGAGGAAGTTAAAGGCACTGACTCTCCAAGCGGGGAGAGTGTTAGTAAAGCATCTGGAATGGTGAACCCGAGGACCAGGATACGAAAACTCAGATGCATTTTAAATCGTTTCCCAATCACACGGTGGACGATACTCTGTGTTTCCCATGCATGTTTTAGCTGGAGGAAGAATCCCTTGAACCTGGAGAGTTGGGACCCATGGAATGGGTACCATGCAGTATGACTTCAAAGGGTCTGCATTTGCTCACTGAAACTCACCAATGCTATCAGCCTGAAGTGTCCAGCCTTATGTCTCAACCAGCTCTGGGTGTAGATGTGTTAAATCCCGGTTGCATCACATGGCCTGAGTGAATTATTTAAGAATTGCTCTCTATTTCACTGTCTTTGTGTTTTGTTTTTGAAATTTATTTTGATAATGGGATTTATCGGATTTTCACTGCTGCGTTTTTGCCGCTGTACACACGCTTGATTCTCTTACGGAGACATATAAACCCATGGGTTTTATGATTCTTCCTAGTCAGGTATATTCCTAGGCGTTGAATATGTGGTGTTGAGTCCATTTCGTTGAGCAAGGAGTAGGTCTTGTCTATTACATATTTGGCTTATGGAATGTTATCTGTGCTAATTTCAGTCTCTGGTTTTATGCAGCACCCCAACGCACCTTTCCCCATAAGCAAGCACTAGTTGGTTTTCTAAATTTGAGACCCTGTTCTGTTTTGTAATTCAGTTCATGTGTAGTCAAGTTTACATTCCGTGTATTAGTGATATCTTATGATGTTTCTTTTTCTGTGTGACGTAGTTCACGTAGAATCACCGTACCTGCATCCACTCACAATGCCGCTAAGGGTCTGATGACACAGATTTCATTGCTGAGTGATATTGCATTGCACGTACGTGCCACAACTTCTTTATCCATTTTTTGCTTTCTGGGATATTTACGTGGTACTGTAGACGAGCTTCTTGGGAACACAGCCATCCCAAACTTTGGGGTGGCTCTCTGTTTTTGATTTTAATTTCCCTAAGCAATAGGAACATAAGTGCAATTGCCATAGGCTGTGTTGCTTTATTTCTTACGTTTTTCAGGAAACACCATACACTTCTCCAGGGTGGCAGTTCACAATTTACATCCTGCCAATCAGCATAACAAGGCTCCCTGTTCTCCATATCCTGTCCTACCTTTCTGGATTTTACAATTTTTTCAGATGGCCCTTTTGCCCGGGGGGGCAGTGTGATTTCATTGTAGTGCAGATTTCCTTTACAGGCTTCTTTGGTTGGCCAAAAAGGGCGTATGCTTTTTTCCTGAATATATTCAGGAAAAAACGCATACGCCCTTTTTGGCCAAGTGCATCATTGTCGACGTTGTGCCTCTTTTCCTATGCTTTCAGGGCAATTTCAGTCTACCCCCTGCAATCGTTTTCCTGAAACTCTGCCCCGCTTTCAAGTCCCCTTCGCAGGCTTACTTCAATATATTGTTGGAGGATAGCTGTCATTTATAACTCTGCAGGTTTGTGAATTAAAGTACCCCTGAGCTCCTTTCTTCAACTCACTTTATTGTGAGCTGGGCACAAAACCGCAGGATTGCTTCAGGCCCTAATCTTTTTCTAGCAGGGCACACTGAGCCTTTGTTTAATTCCTCTTCCTGGTGGGTAATGAGCGTTACATTTGCCCGTGCAGCCACCTACAGCTAGTCTCTCATTGGCTCTCCCTATTCCTGTTCATCTTGCACAGAAATTGCAAGCTATGCCAAAGAGGAGGTTAAAGCACTGACTCTCCAAGGGGGGAGAGTGTTAGTAAAGCATCTGGAATGGTGAACCCGAGGACCAGGATACGAAAACTGAGATGCATTTTAAGTCGTTTCCCAATCACACGGTGGACGATACTCTGGGTTTCCCATGCATGTTTTAGCTGGAGGAAGAATCCCTTGAACCTGGAGAGTTGGGACCCATGGAATGGGTACCATGCAGTATGACTTCAAAGGGTCTGCATTTGCTCACCGAAACTCACCACTGCTATCAGCCTGAAGTGTCCAGCCTTATGTCTCAACAAGCTCTGGGTGTAGATGTGGTCAATCCCGGTTGCATCACATGCCCTGAGTGAATTATTTAATAATTGTTCTCTATTTCACTGCCTTTGTGTTTTGTTTTTGAAATTTATTTTGATAATGGGATTTTTCGGATTTTCACTGCTGCGTTTCGGCCGCTGTACACACGCTTGATTCTCTTACGGAGACATATAAATCCATGGGTTTCTAGATTCTTCCTAGTCAGGTATTTTCCTAGGCGTTGAACATGTGGTGTTGAGTCCATTTCGTTGAGCAAGGTGTAGGTCTTGTCTATTACATATTTGGCTTATGGAAAGTTATCTGTGCTAATTTCAGTCTCTGGTTTTATGCAGCACCCTAACACACCTTTCCCCATAAGCAAGCACTAGTTGGTTTTCTAAATTTAAGACCCTGTTCTGTTTTGTAATTCACTTCATGTGTAGTCAAGTTTACATTCCGTTTATTAGTGATATCTTATGATGTTTCTTTTTCTGTGTGACGTAGTTCACGTAGAATCACCGTACCTGCATCCACTCACTATGCCGCTACGGGCCTGATGACACAGATTTCATTGCTGAGTGATATTGCATTGCACGTACGTGCCACAACTTCTTTATCCATTTTTTGCTTTCTGGGATATATACCTGGTACTGTAGACGAGCTTCTTGTGAACACAGCCGTCCCAAACTTTGGGGTGGCTCTCTGTTTTTGATTTTAATTTCCCTAAGCTATAGGACCATAAGTGGAAGTGTCATAGGCTGTGTTGCTTTGTTTCTTACGTGTTTCAGGAAACACCATACACTTCTCCAGGGTGGCTGTTGGCAATTTACATCCTGCCTAACAGCATAACAAGGCTCCCTGTTCTCCATATCCTGTCCTACCTTTCTGGAATTTACACTTTTTTCAGATGGCCCTTTTGCCCGGGGGGCAGTGAGATTTCATTGTAGTGCAGACTTCCTTTACAGGCTTGCTTGGTTGGCCAAAAAGCGCGTATGCGTTTTTTCCTGAATATATTCAGGAAAAAACGCATAAGCCCTTTTCGGCCCAGTGCATCATTGTCGACGTTGTGCCTCTTTTCCTATGCTTTCAGGGCAATTCCAGTCTACCCCCTGCAATCGTTTTCCTGAAATTCTGCCCCGCTTTCAAGTCCCCTTCGCAGGCTTACTTCAATATATTTTTGGAGGATAGCTGTCATTTATAACTCTGCAGGTTTGTGAATTACAGTGCCCCCGAGCTCATTTCTTAAACTCGCTTTCTTGTGAGCTGGGCAGAAAACCGCAGGATTGCTTCAGGCCCTAATCAGTTTCCAGCAGGGCACACTGTGCCTTTGTTTAATTCCTCTTCCTGGTGGGCAATGAGTGTTACATTTGCCCGTGCAGACACCTACAGCTAGTCTCTCATTGGTTCTCCGTATTCCTGTTCATCTTGCACAGAAATTGCAAACTGTGCCAAACAGGAGGTTAAAGGCACTGACTCTCCAAGCGGGGAGAGTGTTAGTAAAGCGTCTGGAATGGTGAACCCGAGGACAAGGATACGAAAACTGAGATCCATTTTAAATCGTTTCCCAATCTCACGGTGTACCATACTCTGTGTTTCCCATGCATGTTTTAGCTAGAGGAAGAATCCCTTGAACCTGGAGTGTTGGGACCTATGACATGGGTACCTTGCAGTATAACTTCAAAGGGTCTGCATTTGCTCACCGAAACTCACCAATGCTATCAGCCTGAAGTGTCCAGCCTTATGTCTCAAACAGCTCTGGGTGTAGATGTGGTCAATCCCGGTTGCATCACATGCCCTGAATGAATTATTTAAGAATTGCTCTCTATTTCACTGTCTTTGTGTTTTGTTTTCGAAATTTATTTTGATAATGGGATTTATCGGATTTTCACTGCTGCGTTTCGGCCGCTGTACACACGCTTGATTCTCTTACGGAGACATATATATCCATGGGTTTTAAGATTCTTCCTAGTCAGGTATATTCCTAGGCGTTGAATATGTGGTGTTGGGTCCATTTCGTTGAGCAAGGAGTAGGTCTTGTCTATTACATATTTGGCTTATGGAAAGTTATCTGTGCTAATTTTAGTCTCTGGATTTATGCAGTACCCCAACGCACCTTTCCCCATAAGCAAGCACTAGTTGGTTTTCTAAATTTGAGACCCTGTTCTGTTTTGTAATTCAGTTCATGTGTAGTCAAGTTTACATTCCGTGTATTAGTGATATCTTATGATGTTTCTTTTTCTGTGTGACGTAGTTTACGTAGAATCACCGTACCTGCATCCACTCACTATGCCGCTACGGGCCTGATAACACAGATTTCATTGCTGAGTGATATTGCATTGTACGTACGGGCCACAGCTTCTTTATCCATTTTTTGCTTTCTGGGATATTTACCTGATACTGTAGACGAGCTTCTTGTGAACACAGCCGCCCCAAATATTGGGGTGGCTGTCTGTTTTTGATTTTAATTTCCGTAAGCTATAGGACCATAAGTGGAAGTGCCATAGGCTGTGTTGCTTTGTTTCTTACGTGTTTCAGGAAACACCATACACTTCTCCAGGGTGGCTGCTGGCAATTTACATCCTGCCAATCAGCATAACAAGGCTCCCTGTTCTCCATATTCTGTCCTACCTTTCTGGATTTTACACTTTTTTCAAATGGCCTTTTTGCCCGGGGGGCAGTGAGACTTCATTGTAGTGCAGATTTCCTTTACAGGCTTGCTTGGTTGGCCAAAAAGGGCGTATGCGTTTTTTCCTGAATATATTCAGGATAAAACGCATACGCCCTTTTTGGCAAAGTGCATCATTGTCGACGTTGTGCCTCTTTTCCTATGCTTTCAGGGCAATTCCACTCTACCCCCTGCAATCGTTTTCCTGAAATTCTGCCCCGCTTTCAAGTCCCCTTCGCAGGCTTACTTCAATATATTTTTGGAGGATAGCTGTCAATTATAACTCTGCAGGTTTGTGAATTACAGTGCCCCTGAGCTCCTTTCTTCAACTCGCTTTCTTGTGAGCTGGGCACAAAACCGCAGGATTGCTTCAGGCCCTAATCTGTTTCCAGCAGGGCACACTGAGCCTTTGTTTAATTCCTATTCCTGGTGGGCAATGAGTGTTACATTTGCCCGTGCAGACACCTACAGCTAGTCTCTCATTGGTTCTCCCTATTCCTGTTCATCTTGCACAGAAATTGCAAGCTGTGCCAAAGAAGAGGTTAAAGGCACTGACTCTCCAAGCGGGGAGAGTGTTAGTAAAGCATCTGGAATTGTGAACCCGAGGACCAGGATACGAAAACTGAGATGCATTTTAAATCGTTTCCCAATCACACGGTGGACGATACTCTGGGTTTCCCATGCATGTTTTAGCTGGAGGAAGAATCCCTTGAACCTGGAGAGTTGGGACCCATGGAATGGGTACCATGCAGTATGACTTCAAAGGGTCTGCATTTGCTCACCGAAACTCACCAATGCTATCAACCTGAAGTGTCCAGCCTTATGTCTCAACCAGCTCTGGGTGTAGGTGTGGTCAATCCCGGTTGCATCACATGCCCTGAGTGAATTATTTAAGAATTGCTCTCTATTTCACTGTCTTTGTGTTTTGTTTTCGAAATTTATTTTGATAATGGGATTTATCGGATTTTCGCTGCTGCGTTTCGGCCGCTGTACACACGCTTGTTTCTCTTACGGAGACATATATATCCATGGGTTTTAAGATTCTTCTTAGTCATGTATATTCCTAGGCATTGAACATGTGGTTTTGGGTCTATTTCTTTGAGCAAGGGGTAGGTCTTGTCTATTACATATTTGGCTTATGGGAAGTTATCTGTGCTAATTTCAGTCTCCGGTTTTATGCAGCACCCCAAGGCACCTTTCCCCATAAGCAAGCACTAGTTGGTTTTCTAAATTTGAGACCCTGTTCTGTTTTGTAATTCAGTTCATGTGTAGTCAAGTTTACATTCCGTGTATCAGTGATACCTTATGATGTTTCTATTTCTGTGTGACGTAGTTCACGTAGAATCACCATACCTGCATCGACTCACTAACAGCTTCGGGCCTGATAACACAGATTTCATTGCTGAGTGATATTCCATTGTACGTACGTGCCACAACTTCTTTATCCATTTTTTGCTTTCTGGGATATTTACCTGGTACTGTAGACGAGCTTATTGTGAACACAGCCGTCCCAAACATTGGGGTGGCTGTCTGTTTTTGATTTTAATTTCCCTAAGCTATAGGACCATAAGTGCAAGTGCCATAGGCTGTGTTGCTTTATTTCTTATGTATTTCAGGAAACACCATACACTTCTCCAGGGTGGCTGTTGGCAATTTACATCCTGCCAATCGGCATAACAAGGCTCACTGTTCTCCATATCCTGCCATACCTTTCTGGATTTTCCACTATTTTCAGATGGTCCTTTTGCCAGGGGGGCAGTGAGACTTCATTGTAGTGCAGATTTCCTTTACAGGCTTGCTTGTTTGGCCAAAAAGTGCGTATGCGTTTTTTCCTGAATATATTCAGGAAAAAACGCATACGCACTTTTTGGCCAAGTGCATCATTGTCGACGTTCTGCCTCTTTTCCTGTGCTTTCAAGGCAATTCCAGTCTACCCCCTGCAATAGTTTTCCTGAAATTCTGCCCCGCTTTCCAGTCCCCTTCGCAGGCTTACTTCAATATATTTTTGGAGGATAGCTGTCATTTATAACTCTGCAGGTTTGTGAATTACAGTGTCCCTGAGCTCCTTTCTTCAACTCGCTTTCTTGTGAGCTGGGCACAAAACCGCAGGATTGCTTCAGGCCCTTATCTGTTTCTGGCAGGGCACGCTGAGCCTTTGGTTAATTCCTCTTCCTGGTAGGCAATGAGCGTTACATTTGCCCGTGCAGACACCTACAGCTAGTCTCTCATTGCATCTCCTAATCCTGTTCAACTTGCACAAAAATTGCAAGCTGTGCCAAATACGAGGTTAAAGGCACTGACTGTCCAAGCGGGGAGTTTGTTAGTAAAGCCTCTGGAATGGTGAACCCGAGGACCAGGATACGAAAACTGAGATGCATTTTAAATCGTTTCCCAATCACACGGTGGACGATACTCTGGGTTTCCCATGCATGTTTTAGCTGGAGGAAGAATCCCTTGAACCTGGAGAGTTGAGACCCATGGAATGGGTACCATGCAGTATGACTTCAAAGGGTCTGCATTTGCTCACCGAAACTCACCAATGCTATCAGCCTGAAGTGTCCAGCCTTATGTCTCAACCAGCTCTGGGTGTAGATGTGGTCAATCCCGGTTGCATCACATGCCCTGAGTGAATTATTTAAGAATTGCTCTCTATTTCACTGTCTTTGTGTTTTGTTTTCGAAATTTATTTTGATAATGGGATTTATCGGATTTTCACTGCTGCGTTTCGGCCGCTGTACACACGCTTGATTCTCTTACGTAGACATATATATCCATGGGTTTTAAGATTCTTCCTAGTCAGGTATATTCCTAGGCGTTGAATATGTGGTGTTGGGTCCATTTCGTTGAGCAAGGAGTAGGTCTTGTCTATTACATATTTGGCTTATGGAAAGTTATCTGTGCTAATTTCAGTCTCTGGTTTTATGCAGCACCCCAAGGCACCTTTCCCCATAAGCAAGCACTAGTTGGTTTTCTAAATTTGAGACCCTGTTCTGTTTTGCAATTCAGTTCATGTTTAGTCAAGTTTACATTCCGTGTATCAGTGATATCTTATGATGTTTCTTTTTCTGTGTGACGTAGTTCACGTAGAATCACCATACATGCATCCACTCACTAACCGCTAAGGGCCTGATGACACAGATTTCATTGCTGAGTGATATTCCATTGTACGTACGTGCCACAACTTCTTTATCCATTTTTTGCTTTCTGGGATATTTACCTGGTACTGTAGACGAGCTTCCTGTGAACACAGCCGTCCCAAACTTTGGGGTGGCTCTCTGTTTTTGATTTTAATTTCCCTAAGCAATAACAACGTAAGTTCACTTGCCATAGGCTGTGTTGCTTTATTTCTTACGTGTTTCAGGAAACACCATACACTTCTCCAGGGTGGCTGTTCACAATTTACATCCTGCCAATCAGCATAACAAGGCTCTCTGTTCTCCATATCAGGTCCTACCTTTCTGGGTTTTACACTTTTTTCAGATGGCCCTTTTGCCCAGGGGGCAGTTAGACTTCATTGTAGTGCAGATTTTTTACAGGCTTGCTTGGTTTCCAAAAAGGGCGTATGCGTTTTTTCCTGAATATATTCAGGAAATAATGCATACGCACTTTTTGGCCAAGTGCACCATTGTCGACGTTCTGCCTCTTTTCCTATGCTTTCTGGGCAATTCCAGTCTACCCCCTGCAATCGTTTTCCTGAAATTCTGCCCCGCTTTCAAGTCCCCTTCGCAGGCTTACTTCAATATATTTTTGGAGGATAGCTGTCATTTATAACTCTGCAGGTTTGTGAATTACAGTGCCCCAGAGCTCCTTTCTTCAACTCGCTTTCTTGTGAGCTGGGCACAAAACCGCAGGATTGCTTCAGGCCCTAATCTGTTTCCGGCAGGGCACGCTGAGCCTTTGGTTAATTCCTCTTCCTGGTGGGAAATGAGCCTTACATTTGCCCGTGCAGACACCTATAGCTAGTCTCTCATTGGTTCTCCCTATTCCTGTTCATCTTGCGCAGAAATTGCAAGCTGTGCCAAACAGGAGGTTAAAAGCACTGACTCTCCAAGCGGGGAGAGTGTTAGTAAACCGTCTGGAATGGTGAACCGGAGGACCAGGATACGAAAACTGAGATGCATTTTAAATCGTTTCCTAATCACACGGTGGACCATACTCGGCGTTTCCCACGCATGTTTTAGCTGAAGAAAGAATCCCTTGAACCTGGAGAGTTGAGACCCTTGGAATGGGTACCATGCAGTATGACTTCAAAGGATCTGCATTTGTCCACCGAAACTCACCAATGCTATCAGCCTTAAGTGTCCAGCCTTATGTCTCAACCAGCTCTGGGTGTAGATGTGGTAAATCCAGGTTGCATCACATGCCCTGAGTGAATTATTTAAGAATTGCTACCTATTTCACTGTCATTGTGTTTTGTTTTTGAAATTTATTTTAATAATGGGATTTATCGGATTTTCACTGCTTCGTTTATGCCGCTGTACACGCGCTTGATTCTCTTACGGAGACATATAAGTCCATGGGTTTTAAGATTCTTACTAATCCGGTATATTCTTAGGCATTGAATATGGCGTGTTGAGTCCATTTCGTTGAGCAAGTAGTAGGTCTTGACTATTACATATTTGGCTTATGGAATGGTATCTGTGCTAATTTCAATCTCTGGTTTTATGCAGCACCCCAACTCACCTTTCCCCTTAAGGAAGCATAAGTTGGTTTTCTTATTTTGAAACCCTCTTCTCTTTTGTAATTCAGTTCATGTGTAGCTATGTGAACTTTCCATGTATTAGTGATATCTTATGTCTTTTTCTTTTTGAATTATGTGACTTCGAATGATCACACGTAACTCCTCTGGAGTTTTTATAACTGGCCGTATTTCATTGATTTCCAGGCTGAGTAATATTCCACTCTACATAAGCACCACATCTCTGTCCGTTTTTTCTCTGCAGATACATTTAAGTTATATCCTAGTCGAGGATCTTTTAAACAGAGAGGTGGTAAACATTGGGGTGCCTGTGTCCTCTCGATTTTTGTTTTTCCCAAGATATACGTCCATGAGTGCAAGTGCCCTGTGCTCGGTAGCTCATTTTTTAGATGCTTTAGTAAACACAATAGACTTATCCAGAGTGACCGTTGGCAATATACATTTCCACTATAAGACTCACAGGGCTCCCTTTTCTCCTTGCCCTGTCCTGCATTTCTGGTGTTTACACTTTATGAGGACGGCTCTTCTGACTGATGCAAAGTGATATGTTTTGTAGTATTGATTTCCAGTGCCCACCTGTTTGGTTGGCTAAAAAAGTGTATGCCCTTTTCTTGAATATATACAGAAAAAGACGCATACACCCTTTTTGGCCAACTGCAATGTTGGCAATGTTCAGCCCCTTTTCTTGTGCTTAATGGCGAGTCCTTTCTACCTCTTCCAATCCCTTTCCTGCCATTCTCCGTTGCTTACAAGTCCTTTTCTCTGACTTTCCTCAAGACATTTTTCAGTGATAGATATTTTCAATTCTGCAGTTTCGTGAATTTTAGTGCCCCTGAGTTCCATTTTCCAACTTGTGTTTATGGGAACTGGCCACAAAGCATCAGGATTCCTCAAGCCCTATTCTGTTTCCATGGGCAACCCTAGCCTTTGGTCAATTCGTCTTCCTGATTGGAAATTAGAGTGGCATGTGCCTGTCCGAACACCTAGGACTTGTCTCTCATTGTTCCTCCTCCTTCTGCTTCATCCTCTGGACAAATTCCAAACTGTATGCAACAGGATGTTGACAGTGCTGACATCTCCAAGTGGGGAGACTGTTAGTAAAGACGCTGGAGTGGTGAACCCTAGCACCAAGAGATGAGGAGATGAGATGCCTTTTCCAAACTTTTCCCGATCAGACGGTATACCATCCTCTGGGTGTGACAGGCATGTTTTAGGTGTAGGAAGGGTCCCATTCATGTGAGGAGAACACCAGGGGATTTTAAATATCAGTGTCTCTCCGCAACCCAAACTGGGGAATTTTTTAAGCTACGGCTACACATATGTTCATTAAGGGCCTTGGGAAGTAGGCAGAGTCCAAACTTTAGATGATTGAAGTCTTCAGGGTCAGAAGCACTCACCACTGTCTTCCCTTAGATTCCATTTTTACTGTCATTGATGGATGATGTCAATAAAAATATCTGTTCTTTTTCAGATCATTTCCCCTTATAGGTTATTGCAAAATACCGAGTGTAGTTCCCTGTGCTATACAGTAGTTCCTTGCTGATGATTTCATACATAGCAGTGTGTATGTGTTAATCCCAAACTGTTAATTTATCCCTCCTCCTAGCATTTCCCTTTGGTAATAATAAATTATAAGATTTTATGCTTCTCAGAAATGGGGGAGCTGAAAGAGAGGTATCATTTTCAATGCCAAAGCATTTAAAACAAGATTGAAGCTTTAACCAAGATTATTAGATGTACATCCTTGGAAAGAAATCACTTTGTTTCTCTAATATTGACCTGACAAAGAAGACAAACCTTTTCACTGAACTTGCTTATAAGAAAGTGATGGAAATATCAAATGGAAGTGTTAGAAACATCTTATTTTACCCGATCCTTATACACTGTTCTATGTTAATTACAGTTTGGCTCACACATCTGTTCATTGAAGTTACAATGTTCTCAATTTCTGTTACTGATCCTCCAGAGTGGACGCCAACAAGTGTCCCCCTGCCCAGTGTCATTGGAGCTAATAGATCGAGACTGAGTTTGGTTCAAAAGCAAAGGAAACTTTATATTTTGATCAGAGAATGGAGAGGTGCTACCCTGTGGGCTGTGGGCTGGGCTGCTGTGTAGAGATCCTGTCAGAGTCACTGGGAGGGAGGGGGCTGAGCTCTCGAGGACCTGGTTGGCTGCAGCTCAGGCTCTATGTCACGGAGTCTGAACTGGGCCCCAGGAGCTGAAGTGTCATCGAGCCATTCTGCTCTAGGAAATCTGGTCTGAAGTGCCGGGTGTGGAACCTCTGTATGCGGGACACTAGGAGCACCTGAAATTAGACAAAGCACAAAGGATAAAAATGGTTAGACTTTATTTTATTGCCCAGATTCTATTTTTATCTCCCAGGCATTTTTAAGGGGCTTTGCCTGGGACAAACTTCTCTTCTGCCTTTTGTCCCTTTCCTCATTCTTGGAGTGCTGCGGGTGCAGACCCTTCTGTAACTGCTGAGTGCTGAGTTAGGAGGCTTCATACCCGTGGGCGAGGGTCAGAACTTCTCCCCAGCAGCCTCCAGGTGACGTTGATTGTCCCCAGGCCTCCTGCCTCCCTGCTCGTCCACCTGAGCACCAGTATTGGAAGTGTTATAGATTCTAATGACCTTTAAGGGTCCAGAAAGGAGATGTGCAGTGGCGCTGTGAGGTCCAGTTTCACTCCGCCCCACATTTGTTCGGCCACCTTAGGCTGACCGTTTCTGCCAGCCTAGATGCTCTGACTGACCGTTTCTGCCAGCCTAGATGCTCTGACCAACAGTCTGCGCTTTCTTCCATTAGGCCCCTGAATTAACGTAAAAACAGCACCAGGTGTCAGGATCCTGCCCGCTCAGCTCCCAGACAGTCCAGGGTCAGTGGTGATGAAGGATCATGATGGTCACTGAGTCAAGAGCCTTTGGAAGTAAACAGGAGTCCAGCCGGTCTTATTGGCCACCATCATCAGGGTGTCTGTAGGCTTTTCTATGGTGACAGCATGATATACGGTTCCCCCGCCAAGATTATTAGCTCCCCTCTGGGTACAGTAAGTACTGCAAGCAGTAGTCTACTCTTTTGGGACACACTCTTGTTGTTTTATGAGAGAAACTCCAGGTCAAGTGATGGTCACACGGGTCGTCATGGTGCCCCGTTGCCCCCGGTTATCTCTCTGGAGGTTGGAGTTGGAGGGCCTCCTCAATCGAGGTCAGTGTGCCCACGGAGCAAACCCTGCAACTTCAGGGCATGGTTGGGGGTTAGGATCACCATGTGGGGTCCGTTTCCCTTAGAAGGGAGGTGGCCTTTTGGGCTGCTGATTTCCAGGTTTTCAGATACCACCAGTATCTTGGCCAGATGTGGCAGTGGGCCAAGCCCCTTGGTGACCATAGTTTATCCTACCTGGATGGCATTCTTGCATTGTTCCATTTCAAGTGGTCCCAGTTTTTGCACTAATACTCCAATGGCGATTCACCTTTCACCAGGAATGTAAAGGTCAAAGGGTTTAGCTAAATTAGGGAGTTCCAGGGCAAGGGTCTGAATTGACTGCTCTTTCCATTCTTGAAAGGCCACTTCTGGATTCTATTCAAAAGGATCATCATCTTTTCCTTTCAGTGTTTCATATAGAGGCCCAGCTAGTAGACTGTAGTTAGGGATCCAGAGGCAGGAAACCCTGGCTTCCCCAGGAACCCCTAAGCTGTCTTCTAGTTTCAGAAAGGGGTAAGGCTGTAAATTGTTTCTTCCCTTTCCTGGGATGGGCTTCTCCGAACTTCTGTGAGAATGAAGCCCAGGCAGGTCACCGTAGTCTGTGATACTTGAGCTTTTTCGTGGACAACTTCTATCCTTTATTGGCTTGGTAGTTCTGAGGCCTCCTTAGTAGGGCTGGCGATCAGAATGTCGTCTGAATATTGAAGGAGTGTTTCCTTTTCCAGAGGTAGAACTTTTAGGTCTTTAGCTGAGCTTTCCCCAAAGATGGTGTGGGAATTTTTGAACCCTTGGGGCAAGACAGCCTGGAAGTATTGTTTTAGTTGTATGTTGAGTCCTGTCACTCACAAGCCAAAATTTCTTGTGACTCTGGGACTAATGGAATACAAAAGAAGGCATCAGTGAAGACTAATACAGAATACCAAGTCCTGGTGGTTGGTAGAATGACCAGCAGGGTGTAGGATTTAGGAACTACTGGAGGTATATCCTCAGTGGCTTCACTGACTGTCCTGACATCCTTTACCAGGACTCCAGCAGCCCATGGGGCTCTCGAGGTCAGGCCAATCCCAGGATATGGAGCTCACCTGGGCAGGTACCCTACCCCCCCCACCCCAGCCCACGGGGCTCTCGTGTTCAGGCCCCTCCCAGGATATGGGATTCCCTGGGCAGGTCCTCTGCAGTCCATGGGGCTCCCGTGGTCAGGCCCCTCCCAGGATACAGAGCTACCCTTGCAGGTACCTTGGCAGGGCTGGGCACACAGGAACCGTGCACATAGCCCTCATTGCAGAGCACTCCCAGCTCACCTGTCGCTCAGATCTGACACAGAGCACCTCAGAGCAGGACTTGAACTAACAAACAGCAGCTCTGACAGGTCTGTGACCCTGGGCATCACTCTGTGCGGCCTCCTCCACCTGGTCTTCCAGAGACTTCCACTGCACCCGGGGCACCAGGCCTCTGTCTCCAACCACCACCCACCCCTCCTCTCCCTGACTCCTGGGTTCCTCTCATTAGGAGAGGGTTTTCTTGAAGTTGTCTCCCACTCATGGGCCAGATAATATAATTAGAAAACAAGCCAGAGCTGCAGCCCCTTGTCTATCCTGACTCTCAGGAGCCCACACCTGTTCCTTGGACCTGGCCAATTCAGCAAGTTCCATTTTCAGCAACTGTGAGCCCCTGAGGGGTGATTATTGGCTGGCTTGGGAAGCCTGACCGTGCCGGCCAGCCCTCCCCAGGTGTGCCTGGGTTGAGATCAATATAAAGACCGCTCCAGGCAGCAAGAGCCCCTGCAGCTGTGCCTGACGCCATTTTCTCTGCCCTGTCAGCAGTCTCGGGGCTGGGCTGCTGGGAGGGAGTGAGAGGCCACGGCTTTGTGGGTGTCCCAGTGTGAGTGGGGCTCTGCTGGACTTTCTGCAGCAGTTGCCAAGATGCTACCTGCTAAAGAAGAGGATGTGTCACCCACACCTGCCGCTGGAATTTCTCCCTGGGCACAGGTGAGGAAGGAAGAAAGCAGTGGGGGCCGGGACAGCAGGGGTATCTCAGGCAGGGAAATGGAGAGCTTCCAGAAGAGCACCCAGGGCCAGGACCATCCTGGCTGGCCTGCAGGCACCAAGTCGGCTGGCATGTTGTCCCTCATGTGGCTCCATGGCCCTTCCTCTAGGTTTTCAAGTCCTTGTACATATTCAGGTGTTTAGCCTTGGAAGGGTGGGAACATTTCAGCAGCAGCTGGCCTGGGGCTCGGCCCACGTTTACTCACAGATACCTCGGCACGGTCCCCCAGCTTTGCAGTGAGGACGCTTGTTGCGAGGAGCATGCTGGCTGAATGGGAGATGATTCCCCACCACTGACCAACTTCAGAATTGTTTGCAATTGGAGCAAGTGCCCTGAAACGGTTTTCCTCTGTGTAACTGGTGGGTTCTGTTCTTTTTTATCTTTTTTTCGTTTTTGGTTCAAGGTAGATTTTATTCCTCTTTTGTGTATTTACAGATATAAGCGTGGAAATAATTTATTCATATAAATACATGTATGTGAAGGGAAGAATATTTTTTCTGTTTTACTTTTTTTAATTTTATTTTTTTATTTTGAATTTAATTTTATATTTTTATACAGCAGGTTGTTTTTGGTTATCTACTTTATACATATAAATGTATACATACCAATCCCAATATCTCAACTCCTCCCACCACCATCCCCAACAGCTTTCCCCCCTTGTTGTCCATACGTTTGTTGTATACATGTATTGCTCTATTTCTGCCTTGCAAAACGGTTCATCTGTACAATTTTTCTAGGTTCCACATATATGCATTAATATACAAGATTTGTTTTTCTCTTTCTGACTTACTTCACTCTGTATGACAGTCTCTAGATCCATCAACGTCTCTACAAATGTCCCAATTTCATTCCTTTTTATGGCTTAGTAATATTCCATTTTATATATGTACCACATCTTTATGCATTCGTCTGTCTGTGGGCATTTAGGTTGCTTCCATTTCCTGGATAGTGTAAATAGTGATGCAATGAACATTGTGGTGAATGTCTCTTTTTGATTTATGGTTTTGTCTGGGTATATGCCCAGTAGAGGGATTGCTGTATCATATGGTAATTCTATTCTTAGTTTTATAAGAAACTCCATAATGTTCTCCACAGTGACTGTATCAATTTACGTTCCCAACAATAGTGGAAGAGGATTCCTTATCTCCACACCGTTTCCAGCATTTGTTGTTTGTAGATTTTCTGATGATGCCCATTCTAATAGGTGTGAGGTGATACACCATGGATGAGTCTATTTCGTTGAGCAAAGAGTAGGTCTTGTTTATTACGTATTTGGCTTATGGAATGGTATGTGTGCTAATTTCAATCTGTTTTTATACAGCAGCCCAACTCAACTTTCCCCTTAAGCAAGCATAAGGTTTTTATCTAAATGTGAGACTCTGTTCGGTTTTGTAATTCAGTTTATGTGTAGCCAAGTTTACACTCCCTCTATTAGTGATATCTTATGATAATTATCTTTCTTTGTGTGACATATTTCTCTTAGAATCATCATAATTAAATCCACTCAATTTGCTGCTACAGGCCTGATGACATTGATTTCACTGCTGAGTGATATTCCGTTGTACGTAAGTAGCACAACTTCTTTATCCATTTTTTTCTTTCTGGGATATTTAATTTGTACTGGACTCGAGGTTCTTGTAAACACAGCAGCCCTAAATTTTGTGTTGGCTGTGTCTTGTTGATTTTAATTTTCCTAAGCTATAGGGCCAAAAGTGGAAGTGCCCTAGGCTCTGTAGCTTTGTTTTTTAGATGTTTCAGGATACACCATGAACATCTCCAGAGTGTCTGTTGGCAATTTACATCCCGCCCATCAGCATAACACGGCTCCCTGTTCTCCATGGCCTGTCCTGTGTTTCTGGTTTTTACACTTTATTCAGATGGCCTTTTTGACGAATGGGAAATGTGACTTCATTGTAGTGTGGATTTCCATTGCTGGAGTGCTTGGTTGGCCAAAATGTTCATATGCGTTTTTTCCTGAATATATTCAGGAAAAATGTATACGCACTTTTTGTCCATGTGCATCACTGTCAAAGATCTGCCGCTTTTCATATGCTTTAAAGGCAATTCCAATCTACCTCTTGAAATATGATTCCTGCAATTCTGCCTCGTTTTCAAGTCCTCTTTGCAGACTTACTTCGATATATTTTTGCCAATAGCTGTCATTTATCTCTGCAGGTTTGTGAATTACAGTGCCCCTGAGCTCCTTTCTTAACTCGCTTCCTTGTAAGCTGGCCACAAAACTGCAGGTTTGCTTCAGGCCATAATCAGGGTCCGGCACGGCACTCTGAGCCTTTGGTTAATTCCTCTTCCTGGTGGGAAATTAGAGTTAAATGTGCCCCTCCAGATACCTGCCTCACTCCCAGCCACATGGTGATGTATGTCCTCAGGTTTGAGGCCCTATGTGATGGGTTCCTCATCTTTTGATGATGTGGCCCCACTGTTGTGTGGACACTCCTGCCTGGTTCCCATCCCCTTGGTGATGTGGGCCCTCTGGTGAGACTCTGATCCTGGTTGGGTTCCTCACACATCCGTGAGGTGAGCCCTCTTCTCTGAGGTCACTCCTGCCTGGCTGGCACAACCCGCCTTGTTGACTTCGGCACCCTGGTGGCAGTTGGAGCCTGCTGGGAGCCTCCTTCCCGCGGTGATGAGGCCCTCTGGCGTCAGACCCTAATGGCGGGGTTCCCACATTTTCTGATACGTGCTAAGTGGTACGAGGGCACTCCTGCCAGGTTCCCATCCTCATGAGCGTGTGGGCCTTCTGTTCTGAGGTCCTAACGGCTGGGTTGCTCACACTTTCATGATGTGGGCCCTCTGCTGTGAGGTCAATCCTGCCTGGCTGGCGCACGTCGCCTTGGCAACGTGGACCCTCTGGTGGCAGTTGGAGCGTGCTGGGGCCTCCTCCCCTCAGTGATGAGGGCCTTCTGGTGTCAGGCCCTAAGTGCTGGGCTCCACACATTTTCTGATGTGTGCCCAGTGGTGCGAGTCACTCCTGCCAGGTTCCCATCCCCATGGGCATGTGGGACTTCTGTTCTGTGGTCCCAACTGCTGGGTTGCTCACAGTTTCATGATGTGGGCCCTTAGCTGTGTGTCCACTCTGGCCTGTATCCCATAGTGTCAGTGCTCTGGGCCTCCAGCTTGGAGTTTCCAACTTCTCGATTCCTCACCTTTTTTATTCTATGGGCCCTCGGTTGTGCGTCTCCTCCTGCATGCCTCACTCCCAGCCCGTTCGTGATGTGTGTCCCCTTGTTTGAGGCCACATGTGCTGTGTTCCTCACCTTTCTATAATGTGGCCACACTGGTGTGAGGACACTCTTGCCTGGTTCCCATTCCCTTGGTGATGTTGGCCCCACTGCTGTTAGGACAGTCTTGCCTGGTTCCCATCACCTTGGTGATGTTGGCCCTCTGGTGAGAGTCTGATCCTGGTTAGGTTCCTCACCCTTCTGTGAGGTGGGCCCTCTGCTCTGAGGTCACTCCTGCCTGGCTGGCACACCCCACCTTGGCAACGTCGGCCATATGGTGGCAGTTGGAGCCTGCTGGGAGCCTCCTCCCCTCGGTGATGAGGGCCCTCTGGCCTCAGGCCCTAACTGCTGGGTTCCCACATTTTCTGATTCGTGCTAAGTGGTGCAAGGACACTCCTGCCAGGTTCCCATCCCCATGGGGATGTGAGCCTTCTGCTCTGAGGTCCCAACGGCTGTGTTGCTCACAGTTTCATGATGAGGGCCCTCTGGTGTGAGTTCACTCCTGCCTAGATCCCATAGCCTCGCTGCTCCTGGCTGCCTGCCGGAGGTTCCAACTGTGGGATTCCTCACCTTTTTTATTCTATGGTCCCTCTGTTTTGAGGATCCTCTGGCCTGCCTCACTCCCAGCCCCTTGGTGATGTGTGTCCTCAGGTTTGAGGCCACGTGTGCTGGGTCCCTCAAATTATGGTGATGTAGCCCCACTGGTGTGAGGACACTCCTGCCTGGTTCCCATTCCCTTGGTGATGTTGGCCCTCTGGTGACAGTCTGATCCTTGTTGGGTACCTCACACTTCTGTGAGGTGGGCTTTCTGCTCTGAGGTCACTCCTGCCTGGTTGGCACACCCCGCCTTGGTGACATCGGCCTTATGGTGGCAGTTGGAGCCTGCTGGGAGCCTCCTCCCCTCGGTGATGAGGGTCCTCTGGCCTCAGGTCCTAACTGCTGGGTTCCCACATTTTCTGATTCGTGGAAGTGGGCCGAGGACACTCCTGTCAGGTTCCCATCCCCATAGGGATGTGGGCCTTCTACTCTGAGGTCCCATCCGCTGGGTTGCTCACAGTTTCATGATGTGGGACCTCTGCTGTGAGTTTGCTGTGGCCTGGATCCCATAGACTCTGTGCTCTGGGCGGCCTACTGGCCGGTTCCAACTGCTGGATTCCTCACAACTTTTATTCTGTGGGCTCTGTTTTGTGAGGATACTCCTGCTTGCCTCACTCCTAGCCCCTTGGAGATGTGGGTCCCCTGTTTTAGGCCACATGTTCTGGGTTCCTCACCTTTCTATAATGTGGCCACACTGGTGTGAGGACCCTCCTGCCTGGTTCCGATCCCCATGGTGATGTGGGCCCTCTGGTGAGAGTCTTATCCTGGCTGGTTTCCTCACCCTTCTGTGAGGTAGGCCCTCTGCGGTGAGGTCACTCCTGCCTGGCTGGCACACATCACCTTGGTGATGTGGGCCCTCAGTTGGGAATTGGTGTCTGCTGCGAGTCTCCGTCCCTCAGTAATGAGGGCCCTCTTGCGTCAGACCATAACTCCTGGGCTCCCAAAATTTGCAGATGTGCGACCTGTGGTGCGAGTACACTCCTGTCAGGTTCCCAACCCCATGGGAATTTGGGCCTTCTGCTCTGAGGTCCCAACGGCTGGGGTGCTCACAGTTTCATGATGAGGGCCCTCTGATGTGCGTTCATTCCGGCCTAGATCCCATAGGCTTGCTGCTCCTGGGCGCCTGCTGGGAGGTTCCAACTGCGGGATTCCTCACCTTTTTTATTCTATGGGCGCTCTGTTTTGAGGCTCCTCCTGCCTGCCTCAATCCCAGCCCCGTTGTGATGTGTGTCCTCTGGTGTGAGGCCACGTGTGCTGGGTCCCTCACCTTTCGATGATGTGGCCCCAATGGTGTGAGGACACTCGTGCCTGTTTCCCAGCCCCTTGGTGATGTGGCCCCTCTGGTGAGAGTCTGATCCTGGCTGGGTTCCTTACCGTTCTGTGAGGTGGGCCCTGTGCTCTGAGGTAACTCCTGCCTGGCTTGCTCCCATTGCCTTGGTGACGTCGGCCCTCTGGTGGCAGTTGGATCCTTTTGGAGACTCCTGTCCTCGGTGATGAGGTCCCTCTGGCGTCAGGCTCTAACTGCTGGGCTCCCCAGGTTTTCTGATGTGAGCCCAGTGATGCCAGGACACTCGTGAAATGTTCCCATCCCCATGGCGATATGGGCCTTCTGCTCTGAGGTTCCAACGACTGGGTTGCTCACAGTTTCCTGATGTTAGTTCTCTGGTGTTAGTTCACTCATTCCTAGATCCCATAGCCTCTGTACTCTGGGCCGCCTGCTGGGAAGTTCCAACTGCTGGGTTCCTCACCTTTTTTATTCTTTGGGCCCTGTGTTGGGAGGCTCCTCCTGCCTGTGTCACTCCCAGCCCCTTGGTGATGTAGGTCCTCTGGTTTGTGGCCACATGTGCCAGTTTCCTCATCTTTTAGTGATGTGGCCCCACTGGTGTGAGGACACTCGTGCCTGGTTCCCGTCCCCTTGGTGATATGGGCCCTCTGGTGAGAGTCTGATCCTGGTTGGGTTCCTCACACTTCTTTGAGGTGGGCCGTCTGCTGTGAGGTCACTCCTGCCTGGCTGGCACACCCCGCCTTGGCGACGTGGGCCCTCTTGTGGTAGTTGGAACATGCTGGGAGCCTCCTCCCCTCAGTGATGAGGGCCCTCTGGCGTCAGGCCCTAACTGCTGGGTACCCACATTTTCTGATATGTGCTAAGTGGTGTGAGGACACTCCTGCCATGCTCCCAACACCTTGGGGATGTGGACCTTCTGCTCTGAGGTCCAAATGGCTGGGTTGCTCGCAGTTTCATGATGTGGACCCTCTGCTGTGAGTTTACTGCGGCCTGAATCGCATAGACTTGGTGCTCTTGGCCGCCTGCTGGGAGGTTCCCATTGCTGGATTCCTCAGCTTTTTTCTTCTATGGGCCCTGTGTTGTGAGGCTACTCCTGCCTGCCTCATTCCGAGCCCCTTGGAGATGTGGGTCTTCTGGTTTAGGCCACATGTGCTGGGTTCCTCACCTTTCTATGATGTGGCCACACTGGTGTGAAGATTCTCCTGCCTGGTTCTGATCATCTTGGTGATGTGGGCGCTCTGGTGAGAGTCTTATCCTGGCTGTGTTCCTCACCCTTCTGTGAGGTAGGCCCTCTGCGGTGAGGTCACTCCTACCTGGCTGTCACACGTCACCTTGGCGACGTGGGCCCTCAGTTGGGTGTTGGTGCCTGATTGGAGTCTCCTCCCCTTGGTAATGAGGGCCCTCTGGCGTCAGGCCCTAACTCCTGGGTTCCCTAAATTCTCTGATGTGTGCCCTGTGGTGCGAGTACACTTCTGACAGGTTCCCAACCCCATGGGAATGTGGGCCTTCTGCTCTGAGATCCCAACGCCTAGGTTGCTCACAGTTTCATGATGACGGCCCTCTGGTGTGAGATCACTCCGGCCTGGATCCCATAGTCTCGCTGCTCCTGGCCGCCTGCTGGGAGGTTCCAACTGCGGGATTCTTCACCTCTTTAATTCTATGGTCCCTCTGTTTTGAGGCTCCTCCTGCCTGCCTCAATCCCAGCTCCCTTGTGATGTGTGTCCTCTGGTTTGAGGTCACGTGTGCTGGGTCCCTCACTTTTCGGTGATGTGGCCCCACTAGTGTGAGGACACTCCTGCCTGGTTCCCATTCCCTTGGTGATGTGGGCCCTCTGGTGAGAATCTGATCCTCTTTGGTTCTTCACACTTCTGTGAGGTTGACCCTCTGCTCTGAGGTCACTCCTGCCTGGTTGTCGCACTCCGCATTGGCGACGTCGCCCCTCTGGTAGCAGTCGGAGCTGGCTGGGAGCCACCGCCCCTCGGTGAAGAGGGCCCTCTGGCATCAGGCACTAATTGCTGGGCTCCCCACATTTTTTCATGTGTGCCCACTCTTGCGATGACACTCCTGCTTGTTTCCCTTCCCCATGGGGATGTGGGCCTTCTGCTCTGAGGTCACAACGGCTGGGTTGCTTACAGAATCACAATGAGGGCCCTCTGTTGTGAGTTCATGCCGGCCTGGATCCCATAGACTCAGTGCTCTGGGCCGCCTGCTAGGAAGATCCAACTGCTGGTTTCCACACCTTTTGTATACAATGGGACATGTGTTGTGAGGTTAAACCTGCCTGCCTCACTCCGAAACCCGTGGTGATGTGGGTCCTCTGGTTTGAGGCCACATGTGCTGGGTACCTCAACTTTTGATGATGTGGCCCCACGGGTGTGAGGACACTCCTGCCTGGTTCCCATCACCTTGGTGATGTGGGCCCTCTGGGGAGAGTCTGATCCTGGCTGGGTTCCCTACCATTCTGTGAGGTGGGCCCTCTGATGTCAGGTCACTCCTGCCTGGCTACCTCACATCGCCTTGGCAACGTGGGCCCTCTGTTGGCCACTGGAGCATGCTGGGAGCCTCCTACTCCCGTGAATGATGGCCCTGGAAAAAATGCATATGCCCTTTTTGGCCAAGTGCTTCATTGGCGAGGTTCTGCCACTTCTCTTATGCTTTCAGAGCAATTCACGTCTACCTCCTGAAATCGGATTCCAGCAATTCTGCCCCACTTTCAAGTCCTCTTCGCAGCCTTAATTCAATATATTTTTGTACGATTTCTGTCATTTATAAGTCTGCAGGTATGTGAATGACAGTGCCCCTGAGCTCCTTTCCTCAACTCGCTTTCTTGTGAGCTGGCCACAAAACCGCAGGATTGCTTCAGGCCCTAATCTTGTTCCAGCACGGCATGCTGAGCCTTTGTTTAATTCCTTTTCCTGAATGGAAATGAGTGTTAAAATTGCCCGTGCATACTGGGCATATACCCTGAGAAAACCAAAATTCAAAAAGAGTCATGTACCAAAATGTTCATTGCAGCTCTATTTACAATAGCCCGGAGATGGAAAGAACCTAAGCGCCCATCATCGGACGAATGGATAAAGAAGATGTGGCACATATACACAATGGAATATTACTCAGCCTTAAAAAGAAGTGAAACTGAGTTATTTGTAATGAGATGGATAGACCTAGAGTCTGTCATACAGAGTGAAGTAAGTCAGAAAGAAAAAGACAAATAGCGTATGCTAACACATATATATGGAATTTAAAGGAAAAAAATGTCATGAAGAACCTAGGGATAAGACAGGAATAGAGGCGCAGACCAACTGGAGAACGGAATTGAGGATATGGGGAGGGGGAATGGTGAGTTTTGACAGGGCGAGAGAGAGTCATGGACATATACACACTAACAAATGTAGTAAGGTAGATAGCAAGGGGGAAGCAGCCGCAAGGCACAGGGATATTAGCTCGGGGCGTTGGGACAGCCTGGAGGGGTGGAAGGGGGAGAGAGGGAGGGAGGGAGACACAAGAGGGAAGACACAGGGAGCATATGTATATGTATAGCTGATTCACTTTGTTATAAAGCAAAAACTAACACACCATTGTAAAGCAATTATACCCCAATAAAGATGTTAAAAAAAATATTTTCCCGTGCACACACCTACAGATAGTCTCCCATTGGTTCTCCATATTCCTGTTCATCTTGCGCAGAAATTGCAAACAGTGCCAAACAGGAGGTTAAAGGCACTGACTCTCCAAATGGGGAGAGTGTAAGAAAAGGGTCTGGAATGGTGAACCTGAGTACCAGGGGACGAAAACAGACATGCATGTAAAAAGGTTTCCCAGTCACACGGTGGAGCATACTCTGGGTTTCCCATGCAAATTTTAGCAGAAGGAAGAATCCCTTGAACCTGGAGAGTTGGGAACCATGGAATGGGTACCAGGCAGTATGACATCAAAGGATCTGCATTTGCTCACTGAACCTCACCAATGCTATCAGCCCAAAGGGTCCAGCCTTATCTCTCACCCAGCTCTGGGTGTAGATGTGGTAAACCAGGTTGCATCACATGCCCTGTGTGAGTTATTGAAGAATTGCTCTCTATTTCACTGTCATTGTGTTTTGTTTTTGAAATTTCTTTTTGACACTGGGATTTATTGGATTTTCACTGCTGCGTTAATGCTGCTGTACACACTCTTGATTCTCTTACGGAGACATAAATATCCACGGGTTTTAAGATTATTCCTAGTCAGGTATATTCCTAGGCGTTGAATATGTGGTGTTGAGTCCATTTTGCTGAGCAAGGAGTAGGTCTTGTCTATTACATATTTGGCTTATGGAATGTTATCTGTGCTAATTTCAGTCTCTGGTTTTATGCAGCACCCCAACGCACCTTTCCCCATAAGCAAGCACTAGTTGGTTTTCTAAATTTGAGACCCTGTTCTGTTTTGTAATTCAGTTCATGTGTAGTCAAGTTTACATTCCGTGTATTAGTGATATCTTATGATGTTTCTTTTTCTGTGTGACGTAGTTCACGTAGAATCACCGTACCTGCATCCACTCACTATGCCGCTACGGGCCTGATGACACAGATTTCATTGCTGAGTGATATTGCATTGCACGTACGTGCCACAACTTCTTTATCCATTTTTTGCTTTCTGGGATATTTACCTCGTACTGTAGACGAGCTTGTTGTGAACACAGCCCTCCCAAACATTGGGGTGGCTGTCTGTTTTTGATTTTAATTTCCGTAATCTTTGGGACCATAAGTGGAAGTGCCATAGGCTGTATTGCTTTGTTTCTTATGGGTTTCAGGGAACACCATACACTTCTCCAGGTTGGCTGTTGGCAATTTACATCCTGCCAATCAGCATAACAAGGCTCCCTGTTCTCCATATCCTGTCCTACCTTTCTGGATTTTACACTTTTTTCAGATGGCCCTTTTGCCCAGGGGGCAGTTAGACTTCATTGTAGTGCAGATTTCACTTACAGGCTTGCTTGGTGTGCAAAAAAGTGCGTATGCGTTTTTTCCTGAATATATTCAGGAAAAAATGCATACGCACTTTTTGGCCAAGTGCACCATTGTCGACGTTCTGCCTCTTTTCCTATGCTTTCTGGGCAATTCCACTCTACCCCCTGCAATCGTTTTCCTGAAATTCTGCCCCGCTTTCAAGTCCCCTTCGCAGGCTTACTTCAATATATTTTTGGAGGATAGCTGTCATTTATAACTCTGCAGGTTTGTGAATTACAGTGCTCCTGAGCTCCTTTCTTCAACTCGCTTTCTTGTGAGCTGGGCACAAAACCGCAGGATTGCTTCAGGCCCTAATCTGTTTCCGGCAGGGCACACTGAGCCTTTGGTTAATTCCTCTTCCTGGTGGGATATGAGCCTTACATTTGCCCGTGCAGACACCTATAGCTAGTCTCTCATTGGTTCTCCCTATTCCTGTTCATCTTGCACAGAAATTGCAAGCTGTGCCAAACAGGAGGTTAAAGACACTGACTCTCCAAGCGGGGAGAGTGTTAGTGAACCGTCTGGAATGGTGAACCCGAGGACCAGGATACGAAAACTGAGATGCATTTTAAATCGTTTCCTAATCACACGGTGGACCATACTCGGCGTTTCCCACGCGTGCTTTAGCTGAAGAAAGAATCCCTTGAACCTGGAGAGTTGGGACCCTTGGAATGGGTATCATGCAGTATGACTTCAAAGGATCTGCAGTTGTTCACCGAATCTCACCAATGCTATCAGCCTGAAGTGTCCAGCCTTATGTCTCAACCAGCTCTGGGTGTAGATGTGGTAAATCCAGGTTGCATCACATGCCCTGAGTGCATTATTTAAGAATTGCTACCTATTTCACTGTCATTGTGTTTTGTTTTTGAAATTTATTTTAATAATGGGATTTATCGGATTTTCACTGCTTCGTTTATGCCGCTGTACACGCGCTTGATTCTCTTACGGAGACATATAAGTCCATGGGTTTTAAGATTCTTACTAATCCGGTATATTCTTTGGCATTGAATATGGCGTGTTGAGTCCATTTCGTTGAGCAAGGAGTAGGTCTTGACTATTACATATTTGGCTTATGGAATGGTATCTGTGCTAATTTCAATCTCTGGTTTTATGCAGCACCCCAACTCACCTTTCCCCTTAAGGAAGCGTAAGTTGGTTTTCTTAATTTGAAACCCTCTTCTCTTTTGTAATTCAGTTCATGTGTAGCCATGTTAACTTTCCATGTATTAGTGATATCTTATGTCTTTTTCTTTTTGAATTATGTGACTTCGAATGATCACACGTAACTCCTCTGGAGTTGTTATAACTGGCCGTATTTCATTGATTTCAAGGCTGAGTAGTATTCCACTCTACATAAGCACCACATCTCTGTCCGTTTTTTCTCTGCAGATACATTTAAGTTATATTCTAGTCGAGGATCTTTTAAACAGAGAGGTGGTAAACATTGGGGTGCCTGTGTCCTCTCGATTTTTGTTTTTCCCAAGGTATACGTCCATGAGTGCAAGTGCCCTGTGCTCGGTAGCTCATTTATTAGATGCTTTAGTAAACACAATAGACTTATCCAGAGTGACCGTTGGCAATATACATTTCCACTATAAGACTCACAGGGCTCCCTTTTCTCCTTGCCCTGTCCTGCATTTCTGGTGTTTACACTTTATGAGGACGGCTCTTCTGACTGATGCAAAGTGATATGTTTTGTAGTATTGATTTTCAGTGCCCACCTGTTTGGTTGGCTAAAAAAGTGTATGCCCTTTTCTTGAATATATACAGAAAAAGACGCATACACCCTTTTTGGCCAACTGCAATGTTGGCAATGTTCAGCCCCTTTTCTTGTGCTTAATGGCGAGTCCTTTCTACCTCTTCCAATCCCTTTCCTGCCATTCTCCGTTGCTTACAAGTCCTTTTCTCTGACTTTCCTCAAGACATTTTTCAGTGATAGATATTTTCAATTCTGCAGTTTCGTGAATTTTAGTGCCCCTGAGTTCCATTTTCCAACTTGTGTTTATGGGAACTGGCCACAAAGCATCAGGATTCCTCAAGCCCTATTCTGTTTCCATGGGCAACCCTAGCCTTTGGTCAATTCGTCTTCCTGATTGGAAATTAGAGTGGCATGTGCCTGTCCGAACACCTAGGACTTGTCTCTCATTGTTCCTCCTCCTTCTGCTTCATCCTCTGGACAAATTCCAAACTGTATGCAACAGGATGTTGACAGTGCTGACATCTCCAAGTGGGGAGACTGTTAGTAAAGACGCTGGAGTGGTGAACCCTAGCACCAAGAGATGAGGAGATGAGATGCCTTTTCCAAACTTTTCCCGATCAGACGGTATACCATCCTCTGGGTGTGACAGGCATGTTTTAGGTGTAGGAAGGGTCCCATTCATGTGAGGAGAACACCAGGGGATTTTAAATATCAGTGTCTCTCCGCAACCCAAACTGGGGAATTTTTTAAGCTACGGCTACACATATGTTCATTAAGGGCCTTGGGAAGTAGGCAGAGTCCAAACTTTAGATGATTGAAGTCTTCAGGGTCAGAAGCACTCACCACTGTCTTCCCTTAGATTCCATTTTTACTGTCATTGATGGATGATGTCAATAAAAATATCTGTTCTTTTTCAGATCATTTCCCCTTATAGGTTATTGCAAAATATTGAGTGTAGTTCCCTGTGCTATACAGTAGTTCCTTGCTGATGATTTCATACATAGCAGTGTGTATGTGTTAATCCCAAACTGTTAATTTATCCCTCCTCCTACCATTTCCCTTTGGTAATAATAAATTATAAGATTTTATGCTTCTCAGAAATGGGGGAGCTGAAAGAGAGGTATCATTTTCAATGCAAAAGCATTTAAAACAAGATTGAAGCTTTAACCAAGATTATTAGATGTACATCCTTGGAAAGAAATCACTTTGTTTCTCTAATATTGACCTGACAAAGAAGACAAACCTTTTCACTGAACTTGCTTATAAGAAAGTGATGGAAATATCAAATGGAAGTGTTAGAAACATCTTATTTTACCCGAGCCTTATACACTGTTCTATGTGAATTACAGTTTGGCTCACACATCTGTTCATTGAAGTTACAATGTTCTCAATTTCTGTTACTGATCCTCCAGAGTGGACGCCAACAAGTGTCCCCCTGCCCAGTGTCATTGGAGCCAATAGATCGAGACTGAGTTTGGTTCAAAAGCAAAGGAAATTTTATATTTTGATCAGAGAATGGAGAGGTGCTACCCTGTGGGCTGTGGGCTGGGCTGCTGTGTAGAGATCCTGTCAGAGTCACTGCGAGGGAGGGAGCTGAGCTCTCGAGGACCTGGTTGGCTGCAGCTCAGGCTCTATGTCACGGAGTCTGAACTGGGTCCCAGGAGCTGAAGTGTCATCGAGCCATTCTGCTCTAGGAAATCTGGTCTGAAGTGCCGGGTGTGGAACCTCTGTATGCGGGACACTAGGAGCACCTGAAATTAGACAAAGCACAAAGGATAAAAATGGTTAGACTTTATTTTATTGCCCAGATTCTATTTTTATCTCCCAGGCATTTTTAAGGGGCTTTGCCTGGGACAAACTTCTCTTCTGCCTTTTGTCCCTTTCCTCATTCTTGGAGTGCTGCGGGTGCAGACCCTTCTTCTGTAACTGCTGAGTGCTGAGTTAGGAGGCTTCATACCCGTGGGCAAGGGTCAGAACTTCTCCCCAGCAGCCTCCAGGTGACGTTGATTGTCCCCAGGCCTCCTGCCTCCCTGCTCGTCCACCTGAGCACCAGTATTGGAAGTGTTATAGATTCTAATGACCTTTAAGGGTCCAGAAAGGAGATGTGCAGTGGCGCTGTGAGGTCCAGTTTCACTCCGCCCCACATTTGTTCGGCCACCTTAGGCTGACCGTTTCTGCCAGCCTAGATGCTCTGACTGACCGTTTCTGCCAGCCTAGATGCTCTGACCAACAGTCTGCGCTTTCTTCCATTAGGCCCCTGAATTAACGTAAAAACAGCACCAGGTGTCAGGATCCTGCCCGCTCAGCTCCCAGACAGTCCAGGGTCAGTGGTGATGAAGGATCATGATGGTCACTGAGTCAAGAGCCTTTGGAAGTAAACAGGAGTCCAGCCGGTCTTATTGGCCACCATCATCAGGGTGTCTGTAGGCTTTTCTATGGTGACAGCATGATATACGGTTCCCTCGCCAAGATTATTAGCTCCCCTCTGGGTACAGTAAGTACTGCAAGCAGTAGTCTACTCTTTTGGGACACACTCTTGTTGTTTTATGAGAGAAACTCCAGGTCAAGTGATGGTCACACGGGTCGTCATGGTGCCCCGTTGCCCCTGGTTATCTCTCTGGAGGTTGGAGTTGGAGGGCCTCCTCAATCGAGGTCAGTGTGCCCACGGAGCAAACCCTGCAACTTCAGGGCATGGTTGGGGGTTAGGATCACCACGTGGGATCCGTTTCCCTTAGAAGGGAGGTGGCCTTTTGGGCTGCTGATTTCCAGGTTTTCAGATACCACCAGTATCTTGGCCAGATGTGGCGGTGGGCCAAGCCCCTTGGTGACCATAGTTTATCCTACCTGGATGGCATTCTTGCATTGTTCCATTTCAAGTGGTCCCAGTTTTTGCACTAATACTCCAATGGCGATTCACCTTTCACCAGGAATGTAAAGGTCAAAGGGTTTAGCTAAATTAGGGAGTTCCAGGGCAAGGGTCTGAATTGACTGCTCTTTCCATTCTTGAAAGGCCACTTCTGGATTCTATTCAAAAGGATCATCATCTTTTCCTTTCAGTGTTTCATATAGAGGCCCAGCTAGTAGACTGTAGTTAGGGATCCAGAGGCAGGAAACCCTGGCTTCCCCAGGAACCCCTAAGCTGTCTTCTAGTTTCAGAAAGGGGTAAGGCTGTAAATTGTTTCTTCCCTTTCCTGGGATGGGCTTCTCCGAACTTCTGTGAGAATGAAGCCCAGGCAGGTCACCGTAGTCTGTGATACTTGAGCTTTTTCGTGGACAACTTCTATCCTTTATTGGCTTGGTAGTTCTGAGGCCTCCTTAGTAGGGCTGGCGATCAGAATGTCGTCTGAATATTGAAGGAGTGTTTCCTTTTCCAGAGGTAGAACTTTTAGGTCTTTAGCTGAGCTTTCCCCAAAGATGGTGTGGGAATTTTTGAACCCTTGGGGCAAGACAGCCTGGAAGTATTGTTTTAGTTGTATGTTGAGTCCTGTCACTCACAAGCCAAAATTTCTTGTGACTCTGGGACTAATGGAATACAAAAGAAGGCATCAGTGAAGACTAATACAGAATACCAAGTCCTGGTGGTTGGTAGAATGACCAGCAGGGTGTAGGATTTAGGAACTACTGGAGGTATATCCTCAGTGGCTTCACTGACTGTCCTGACATCCTTTACCAGGACTCCAGCAGCCCATGGGGCTCTCGAGGTCAGGCCAATCCCAGGATATGGAGCTCACCTGGGCAGGTACCCTACCCCCACCCCAGCCCACGGGGCTCTCGTGTTCAGGCCCCTCCCAGGATATGGGAATCCCTGGGCAGGTCCTCTGCAGTCCATGGGGCTCCCGTGGTCAGGCCCCTCCCAGGATACAGAGCTACCCTTGCAGGTACCTTGGCAGGGCTGGGCACACAGGAACCGTGCACATAGCCCTCATTGCAGAGCACTCCCAGCTCACCTGTCGCTCAGATCTGACACAGAGCACCTCAGAGCAGGACTTGAACTAACAAACAGCAGCTCTGACAGGTCTGTGACCCTGGGCATCACTCTGTGCGGCCTCCTCCACCTGGTCTTCCAGAGACTTCCACTGCACCCGGGGCACCAGGCCTCTGTCTCCAACCACCACCCACCCCTCCTCTCCCTGACTCCTGGGTTCCTCTCATTAGGAGAGGGTTTTCTTGAAGTTGTCTCCCACTCATGGGCCAGATAATATAATTAGAAAACAAGCCAGAGCTGCAGCCCCTTGTCTATCCTGACTCTCAGGAGCCCACACCTGTTCCTTGGACCTGGCCAATTCAGCAAGTTCCATTTTCAGCAACTGTGAGCCCCTGAGGGGTGATTATTGGCTGGCTTGGGAAGCCTGACCGTGCCGGCCAGCCCTCCCCAGGTGTGCCTGGGTTGAGATCAATATAAACACCGCTCCAGGCAGCAAGAGCCCCTGCAGCTGTGCCTGACGCCATTTTCTCTGCCCTGTCAGCAGTCTCGGGGCTGGGCTGCTGGGAGGGAGTGAGAGGCCACGGCTTTGTGGGTGTCCCAGTGTGAGTGGGGCTCTGCTGGACTTTCTGCAGCAGTTGCCAAGATGCTACCTGCTAAAGAAGAGGATGTGTCACCCACACCTGCCGCTGGAATTTCTCCCTGGGCACAGGTGAGGAAGGAAGAAAGCAGTGGGGGCCGGGACAGCAGGGGTATCTCAGGCAGGGAAATGGAGAGCTTCCAGAAGAGCACCCAGGGCCAGGACCATCCTGGCTGGCCTGCAGGCACCAAGTCGGCTGGCATGCTGTCCCTCATGTGGCTCCATGGCCCTTCCTCTAGGTTTTCAAGTCCTTGTACATATTCAGGTGTTTAGCCTTGGAAGGGTGGGAACATTTCAGCAGCAGCTGGCCTGGGGCTCGGCCCACGTTTACTCACAGATACCTCGGCACGGTCCCCCAGCTTTGCAGTGAGGACGTTTGTTGCGAGGAGCATGCTGGCTGAATGGGAGATGATTCCCCACCACTGACCAACTTCAGAATTGTTTGCAATTGGAGCAAGTGCCCTGAAACGGTTTTCCTCTGTGTAACTGGTGGGTTCTGTTCTTTTTTATCTTTTTTTCGTTTTTGGTTCAAGGTAGATTTTATTCCTCTTTTGTGTATTTACAGATATAAGCATGGAAATAATTTATTCATATAAATACATGTATGTGAAGGGAAGAATATTTTTTCTGTTTTACTTTTTTTAATTTTATTTTTTTATTTTGAATTTAATTTTATATTTTTATACAGCAGGTTGTTTTTGGTTATCTACTTTATACATATAAATGTATACATACCAATCCCAATATCTCAACTCCTCCCACCACCATCCCCAACAGCTTTCCCCCCTTGTTGTCCATACGTTTGTTGTATACATGTATTGCTCTATTTCTGCCTTGCAAAACGGTTCATCTGTACAATTTTTCTAGGTTCCACATATATGCATTAATATACAAGATTTGTTTTTCTCTTTCTGACTTACTTCACTCTGTATGACAGTCTCTAGATCCATCAACGTCTCTACAAATGTCCCAATTTCATTCCTTTTTATGGCTTAGTAATATTCCATTTTATATATGTACCACATCTTTATGCATTCGTCTGTCTGTGGGCATTTAGGTTGCTTCCATTTCCTGGATAGTGTAAATAGTGATGCAATGAACATTGTGGTGAATGTCTCTTTTTGATTTATGGTTTTGTCTGGGTATATGCCCAGTAGAGGGATTGCTGTATCATATGGTAATTCTATTCTTAGTTTTATAAGAAACTCCATAATGTTCTCCACAGTGACTGTATCAATTTACGTTCCCAACAATAGTGGAAGAGGATTCCTTATCTCCACACCGTTTCCAGCATTTGTTGTTTGTAGATTTTCTGATGATGCCCATTCTAATAGGTGTGAGGTGATACACCATGGATGAGTCTATTTCGTTGAGCAAAGAGTAGGTCTTGTTTATTACGTATTTGGCTTATGGAATGGTATGTGTGCTAATTTCAATCTGTTTTTATACAGCAGCCCAACTCAACTTTCCCCTTAAGCAAGCATAAGGTTTTTATCTAAATGTGAGACTCTGTTCGGTTTTGTAATTCAGTTTATGTGTAGCCAAGTTTACACTCCCTCTATTAGTGATATCTTATGATAATTATCTTTCTTTGTGTGACATATTTCTCTTAGAATCATCATAATTAAATCCACTCAATTTGCTGCTACAGGCCTGATGACATTGATTTCACTGCTGAGTGATATTCCGTTGTACGTAAGTAGCACAACTTCTTTATCCATTTTTTTCTTTCTGGGATATTTAATTTGTACTGGAGTCGAGGTTCTTGTAAACACAGCAGCCCTAAATTTTGTGTTGGCTGTGTCTTGTTGATTTTAATTTTCCTAAGCTATAGGGCCAAAAGTGGAAGTGCCCTAGGCTCTGTAGCTTTGTTTTTTAGATGTTTCAGGATACACCATGAACATCTCCAGAGTGTCTGTTGGCAATTTACATCCCGCCCATCAGCATAACACGGCTCCCTGTTCTCCATGGCCTGTCCTGTGTTTCTGGTTTTTACACTTTATTCAGATGGCCATTTTGACGAATGGGAAATGTGACTTCATTGTAGTGTGGATTTCCATTGCTGGAGTGCTTGGTTGGCCAAAATGTTCATATGCGTTTTTTCCTGAATATATTCAGGAAAAATGTATACGCACTTTTTGTCCATGTGCATCACTGTCAAAGATCTGCCGCTTTTCATATGCTTTAAAGGCAATTCCAATCTACCTCTTGAAATATGATTCCTGCAATTCTGCCTCGTTTTCAAGTCCTCTTTGCAGACTTACTTCGATATATTTTTGCCAATAGCTGTCATTTATCTCTGCAGGTTTGTGAATTACAGTGCCCCTGAGCTCCTTTCTTAACTCGCTTCCTTGTAAGCTGGCCACAAAACTGCAGGTTTGCTTCAGGCCATAATCAGGGTCCGGCACGGCACTCTGAGCCTTTGGTTAATTCCTCTTCCTGGTGGGAAATTAGAGTTAAATGTGCCCCTCCAGATACCTGCCTCACTCCCAGCCACATGGTGATGTATGTCCTCAGGTTTGAGGCCCTATGTGATGGGTTCCTCATCTTTTGATGATGTGGCCCCACTGGTGTGTGGACACTCCTGCCTGGTTCCCATCCCCATGGGGATGTGAGCCTTCTGCTCTGAGATCCCAACGGCTGTGTTGCTCACAGTTTCATGATGAGGGCCCTCTGCTGTGAGTTCACTCCGGCCTAGACCCCATAGCCTCGCTGCTCCTGGTTGCCTGCCGGAGGTTCCAACTGTGGGATTCCTCACCTTTTTTATTCTCTGGTCCCTCTCTTTTGAGGATCCTCTGGCCTGCCTCACTCCGAGCCCCTTGGTGATGTGTGTCCTCAGGTTTGAGGCCACGTGTGCTGGGTCCCTCAAATTATGGTGATGTAGCCCCACTGGTGTGAGGACACTCCTGCCTGGTTCCCATTCCCTTGGTGATGTTGGCCCTCTGGTGACAGTCTGATCCTTGTTGGGTACCTCACACTTCTGTGAGGTGGGCTTTCTGCTCTGAGGTCAATGCTGCCTGGTTGGCACACCCCGCCTTGGTGACATCAGCCTTATGATGGCAGTTGGAGCCTGCTGGGAGCCTCCTCCCCTCGGTGATGAGGGTCCTCTGGCCTCAGGTCCTAACTGCTGGGTTCCCACATTTTCTGATTCGTGGAAATGGGCCGAGGACACTCCTGTCAGGTTCCCATCCCCATAGGGATATGGGCCTTCTGCTCTGAGGTCCCATCCGCTGGGTTGCTCACAGTTTCATGATGTGGGACCTCTGCTGTGAGTTCGCTGTGGCCTGGATCCCATAGACTCTGTGCTCTGGGCGGCCTACTGGCCTGTTCCAACTGCTGGATTCCTCACAACTTTTATTCTGTGGGCTCTGTTTTGTGAGGATACTCCTGCTTGCCTCACTCCTAGCCCCTTGGAGATGTGGGTTCCCTGTTTTAGGCCACATGTTCTGGGTTCCTCACCTTTCTATAATGTGGCCACACTGGTGTGAGGACACTCTTGCCTGGTTCCAATCCCCTTGGTGATGTGGGAACTCTGGTGAGAGTCTTATCCTGGCTGGTTTCCTCACCCTTCTGTGAGGTAGGCCCTCTGCGGTGAGGTCACTCCTGCCTGGCTGGCACACATCACCTTGGTGACATGGGCCCTCAGTTGGGAGTTGGTGTCTGCTGCGAGTCTCCGTCCCTCGGTAATGAGGGCCCTCTTGCGTCAGACCCTAACTCCTGGGCTCCCAAAATTTGCAGATGTGCGACCTGTGGTGCGAGTACACTCCTGTCAGGTTCCCAACCCCATGGGAATTTGGGCCTTCTGCTCTGAGGTCCCAACGGCTGGGGTGCTCACAGTTTCATGATGAGGGCCCTCTGATGTGCGTTCATTCCGGCCTAGATCTCATAGGCTTGCTGCTCCTGGGCGCCTGCTGGGAGGTTCCAACTGCGGGATTCCTCACCTTTTTTATTCTATGGGCCCTCTGTTTTGAGGCTCCTCCTGCCTGCCTCAATCCCAACCCCGTTGTGATGTGTGTCCTCTGGTGTGAGGCCACGTGTGCTGGGTCCCTCACCTTTCGATGATGTGGCCCCAATGGTGTGAGGACACTCGTGCCTGTTTCCCAGCCCCTTGGTGATGTGTCCCCTCTGGTGAGAGTCTGATCCTGGCTGGGTTCCTTACCATTCTGTGAGGTGGGCCCTGTGCTCTGAGGTAACTCCTGCCTGGCTTGCTCCCATTGCCTTGGTGACGTCGACCCTCTGGTGGCAGTTGAATCCTTTTGGAGACTCCTATCCTCAGTGATGAGGTCCCTCTGGCGTCAGGCTCTAACTGCTGGGCTCCCCAGGTTTTCTGATGTGAGCCCAGTGATGCCAGGACACTCGTGAAATGTTCCCATCCCCATGGCGATATGGGCCTTCTGCTCTGAGGTTCCAACGACTGGGTTGCTCACAGTTTCCTGATGTTAGCTCTCTGGTGTTAGTTCACTCATTCCTAGATCCCATAGCCTCTGTACTCTGGGCCGCCTGCTGGGAAGTTCCAACTGCTGGGTTCCTCACCTTTTTTATTCTTTGGGCCCTGTGTTGGGAGGCTCCTCCTGCCTGTGTCACTCCCAGCCCCTTGGTGATGTAGGTCCTCTGGTTTGTGGCCACATGTGCCAGTTTCCTCATCTTTTAGTGATGTGGCCCCACTGGTGTGAGGACACTCGTGCCTGGTTCCCGTCCCCTTGGTGATATGGGCCCTCTGGTGAGAGTCTGATCCTGGTTGGGTTCCTCACACTTCTTTGAGGTGGGCCGTCTGCTGTGAGGTCACTCCTGCCTGGCTGGCACACCCCGCCTTGGCGACGTGGGCCCTCTTGTGGTAGTTGGAACATGCTGGGAGCCTCCTCCCCTCAGTGATGAGGGCCCTCTGGCGTCAGGCCCTAACTGCTGGGTACCCACATTTTCTGATATGTGCTAAGTGGTGCAAGGACACTCCTGCCATGCTCCCAACACCTTGGGGATGTGGACCTTCTGCTCTGAGGTCCAAATGGCTGGGTTGCTCGCAGTTTCATGATGTGGACCCTCTGCTGTGAGTTTACTGCAGCCTGAATCGCATAGACTTGGTGCTCTTGGCTGCCTGCTGGGAGGTTCCCATTGCTGGATTCCTCAGCTTTTTTATTCTATGGGCACTGTGTTGTGAGGCTACTCCTGCCTGCCTCATTCCGAGCCCCTTGGAGATGTGGGTCTTCTGGTTTAGGCCACATGTGCTGGGTTCCTCACCTTTCTATGATGTGGCCACACTGGTGTGAATACTCTCCTGCCTGGTTCTGATCACCTTGGTGATGTGGGCCCTCTGGTGAGAGTCTTATCCTGGCTGTGTTCCTCACCCTTCTGTGAGGTAGGCCCTCTGCGGTGAGGTCACTCCTACCTGGCTGTCACACGTCACCTTGGCGACGTGGGCCCTCAGTTGGGTGTTGGTGCCTGATTGGAGTCTCCTCCCCTTGGTAATGAGGGCCCTCTGGCGTCAGGCCCTAACTCCTGGGTTCCCTAAATTCTCTGCTGTGTGCCCTGTGGTGCGAGTACACTTCTGACAGGTTCCCAACCCCATGGGAATGTGGGCCTTCTGCTCTGAGATCCCAATGCCTAGGTTGCTCACAGTTTCATGATGACGGCCCTCTGGTGTGAGATCACTCCGGCCTGGATCCCATAGTCTCGCTGCTCCTGGCCGCCTGCTGGGAGGTTCCAACTGCGGGATTCTTCACCTCTTTAATTCTATGGTCCCTCTGTTTTGAGGCTCCTCCTGCCTGCCTCAATCCCAGCTCCCTTGTGATGTGTGTCCTCTGGTTTGAGGCCACGTGTGCTGGGTCCCTCACTTTTCGGTGATGTGACCCCACTAGTGTGAGGACACTCCTGCCTGGTTCCCATTCCCTTGGTGATGTGGGCCCTCTGGTGAGAATCTGATCCTCTTTGGTTCTTCACACTTCTGTGAGGTTGACCCTCTGCTCTGAGGTCACTCCTGCCTGGTTGTCGCACTCCGCATTGGCGACGTCGCCCCTCTGGTAGCAGTCGGAGCTGGCTGTGAGCCAACGCCCCTCGGAGATGAGGGCCCTCTGGCATCAGGCACTAATTGCTGGGCTCCCCATATTTTTTCATGTGTGCCCACTCTTGCGATGACACTCCTGCTTGTTTCCCTTCCCCATGGGGATGTGGGCCTTCTGCTCTGAGGTCACAATGGCTGGGTTGCTTACAGAATCACAATGAGGGCCCTCTGTTGTGAGTTCATGCCGGCCTGGATCTCATAGCCTCAGTGATCTGGGCCGCCTGCTAGGAAGATCCAACTGCTGGTTTCCACACCTTTTGTATACAATGGGACATGTGTTGTGAGGTTAATCCTGCCTGCCTCACTGCGAAACCCATGGTGATGTGGGTCCTCTGGTTTGAGGCCACATGTGCTGGGTACCTCAACGTTTGATGATGTGGCCCCACGGGTGTGAGGACACTCCTGCCTGGTTCCCATCACCTTGGTGATGTGGGCCCTCTGGGGAGAGTCTGATCCTGTCTGGGTTCCCTACCATTCTGTGAGGTGGGCCCTCTGATGTCAGGACACTCCTGCCTGGCTAGCTCACATCGCCTTGGCGACGTGGGCCCTCTGTTGACCACTGGAGCATGCTGGGAGCCTCCTACTCCCGGGAATGATGGCCCTGGAAAAAATGCATATGCCCTTTTTGGCCAAGTGCTTCATTGGCGAGGTTCTGCCACTTCTCTTATGCTTTCAGAGCAATTCACGTCTACCTCCTGAAATCGGATTCTAGCAATTCTGCCCCACTTTCAAGTCCTCTTCGCAGCCTTAATTCAATATATTTTTGTACGATTTCTGTCATTTATAAGTCTGCAGGTATGTGAATGACAGTGCCCCTGAGCTCCTTTCCTCAACTCGCTTTCTTGTGAGCTGGCCACAAAACCGCAGGATTGCTTCAGGCCCTAATCTTGTTCCAGCATGGCATGCTGAGCCTTTGGTTAATTCCTTTTCCTGTTGGGAAATGAGTGTTAAAATTGCCCGTGCATACTGGGCATATACCCTGAGAAAACCAAAATTCAAAAAGAGTCATGTACCAAAATGTTCATTGCAGCTCTATTTACAATAGCCCGGAGATGGAAAGAACCTAAGCGCCCATCATCGGACGAATGGATAAAGAAGATGTGGCACATATACACAATGGAATATTACTCAGCCTTAAAAAGAAATGAAACTGAGTTATTTGTAATGAGATGGATAGACCTAGAGTCTGTCATACAGAGTGAAGTAAGTCAGAAAGAGACAAATAGCGTATGCTAACACATATATATGGAATTTAAAGGAAAAAATGTCATGAAGAACCTAGGGATAAGACAGGAATAGAGGCGCAGACCTACTGGAGAACGGAATTGAGGATATGGGGAGGGGGAATGGTGAGTTCTGACAGGGCGAGAGAGAGTCATGGACATATACACACTAACAAATGTAGTAAGGTAGATAGCAAGGGGGAAGCAGCCGCAAGGCACAGGGATATTAGCTCGGGGCGTTGGGACAGCCTGGAGGGGTGGAAGGGGGAGAGAGGGAGGGAGGGAGACACAAGAGGGAAGACACAGGGAGCATATGTATATGTATAGCTGATTCACTTTGTTATAAAGCAAAAACTAACAAACCATTGTAAAGCAATTATACCCCAATAAAGATGTTAAAAAAAATATTTTCCCGTGCACACACCTACAGATAGTCTCCCATTGGTTCTCCATATTCCTGTTCATCTTGCGCAGAAATTGCAAACAGTGCCAAACAGGAGGTTAAAGGCACTGACTCTCCAAATGGGGAGAGTGTAAGAAAAGGGTCTGGAATGGTGAACCTGAGTACCAGGGGACAAAAACAGACATGCATGTAAAAAGGTTTCCCAGTCACACGGTGGAGCATACTCTGGGTTTCCCATGCAAATTTTAGCAGAAGGAAGAATCCCTTGAACCTGGAGAGTTGGGAACCATGGAATGGGTACCATGCAGTATGACATCAAAGGGTCTGCATTTGCTCACTGAACCTCAACAATGCTATCAGCCCAAAGGGTCCAGCCTTATCTCTCACCCAGCTCTCGGTGTAGATGTGGTAAACCAGGTTGCATCACATGCCCTGTGTGAGTTATTTAAGAATTGCTCTCTATTTCACTGTCATTGTGTTTTGTTTTTGAAAATTTTTTTTGACACTGGGATTTATCGGAATTTCCCTGCTCCGTTAATGCCGCTGTAAACACTCTTGATTCTCTTACGGAGACATATAAATCCATGGGTTTTAAGATTCTTCCTAGTCAGGTATATTCCTAGGCGTTGAATATGTGGTGTTGAGTCCATTTCGTTGAGCAAGGAGTAGGTCTTCTCTATTACATATTTGGCTTATGGAACGGTATCTGTGCTAATTTCAGTCTCTGGTTTTATGCAGCACTCCAACGCACCTTTCTCCATAAGCAAGCCCAAGTTGGTTTTCTAAATTTGAGACCCTGTTCTGTTTTGTAATTCAGTTCATCTGTAGTCAAGTTTACATACTGTGTATTAGTGATATTTTATGATGTTTCTTTTTATGTGTGACTTATTTCACGTAGAATCACCATACCTGAATCCACTCACTATGCCGCTACGGGCCTGATGACACAGATTTCATTGCTGAGTGATATTGCATTGCACGTACGTGCCACATCTTCTTTATCCATTTTTGGCTTTCTGGGATATTTACCTGGTACTGTAGACGAGCTTCTTGGGAACACAGCCGTCCCAAACTTTGGGGTGGCTCTCTGTTTTTGATTTTAATTTCCCTAAGCTGTAGGGCCATAAGTGGACGTGCCATAGGCTGTGTTGCTTTGTTTCTTAAGTGTTTCAGGAAACACATAACACTTCTCCAGAATGGCTGTCGGCAATTTACATCATATGCATCAGCATAATAAGGATCCCTGTTCTCCATTGCCTGTCCTCCGTTTCTGGATTTTACAATTTTTTTAAATGGCCCTTTTGCCCTGGAGGGCACTGAGAGTTCACTGTAGTGCAGATTTATTTACAAGCTTGCTTGGTTGGTCAAAAAGTGCGTATGCGTTTTTTCCTGAATATGTTTAGGGAAAAAAGCATCCGCACTTTTTGGCCAAGTGCATCATTGTCGACGTTCTGCCTCTTTTCCTATGCTTTCAGGGCATTTCCTGTCTACCCCCTGCAATCGTTTTCCTGAAATTCTGTCCTGCTTTCAAGTCCCCTTCGCAGGCTTACTTCAATATATTTTTGGAGGATAGCTGTCATTTATTACTCTACAGTATTGTGAATTACATTGCCCTGAGCTCCTTTCTTCAACTTGCTCTCTTGTGAACTGGGCGCAAAACTGCAGGATTACTTCAGGCCCTAATCTGTTTCTGGCAGGGCACACTGAGCCTTTGTTTAATTCCTCTTCCTGGTGAGAAATGAGCGTTACATTTGCCCGTGCAGAAACCTACAGCTAATCTCTCATTTGTTCTCCCTATTCCTGTTCATCTTGCACAGAAATTGCAAGCTGTGCCAAAGAGGAGGTTAAAGGCACTGACTCTCCAAGCGGGGAGAGTGTTAGTAAAGCATCTGGAATGGTGAACACGAGGACCAGGATACGTAAACTGAGATGCATTTTAAATAGTTTCCCAATCACACGGTGGACGATACTCTGGGTTTCCCATGCATGTTTTAGCTGGAGGAAGAATCCCTTAAACCTGGAGGGTTGGGACCCATGGAATAGGTACCATGCAGTATGACTTCAAAGGGTCTGCATTTGCTCAGCGAAACTCACCAATGCTATCAGCCTGAAGTGTCCAGCCTTATGTCTCAACCAGCTCTGGGTGTAGATGTGGTCAATCCCGGTTGCATCACATGCCCTGAGTGAATTATTTAAGAATTGCTCTCTATTTCACTGTCTCTGTGTTTTGTTTTCGAAATTTATTTTGATAATGGGATTTATCGGATTTTCACTGCTGCGTTTCGGCCGCTGTACACATGCTTGATTCACTTACGGAGACATATATATCCATGGATTTTAAGATTCTTCCTAGTCAGGTATATTCCTAGGCGTTGAATATGTGGTGTTGGGTCCATTTCGTTGAGCAAGGAGTCGGTCTTGTCTATTACATATTTGGCTTATGGAATGTTATCTGTGCTAATTTCAGTCTCTGGTTTTATGCAGCACCCCAAGGCACCTTTCCCCATAAGCAAGCACTAGTTGGTTTTCTAAATTTGAGACCCTGTTCTGTTTTGTAATTCAGTTCATGTGTAGTCAAGTTTACATTCCGTGTATTAGTGATATCTTATCATGTTTCTTTTTCTGTGTGACGTAGTTCACGTAGAATCACCGTACCTGCATCCACTCACTATGCCACTACGGGCCTGATGACACAGATTTCATTGCTGAGTGATATTGCATTGTACGTACGTGCCACAACTTCTTTATTCATTTTTTGCTTTCTGGGATATTTACCTGATACTGTAGACGAGCTTCTTGTGAACACAGCCGTCCCAAATATTGGGGTGTCTGTCTGTTTTTGATTTTAATTTCCGTAAGCTATAGGACCATAAGTGGAAGTGCCATACGCTGTGTTTCTTTGTTTCTTACGTGTTTCAGGAAACACCATACACTTCTCCAGGGTGGCTGTTCGCAATTTACATCCTGCCAATCAGCATAACAATGCTCCGTGTTCTCCATATCCTGTCCTACGTTTCTGGATTTTACACTTTTTTAAGACAGCCCTTTTCCCGGGGCCCAGTGAGACTTCATTGTAGTGCAGATTTCCTTTAAAGGCTTGCTTGGATGGCCAAAAAGGGCGTATGCGTTTTTTCCTGAATATATTCAGGAAAAAACGCATACGCCCTTTTTGGCCAAGTGCATCATTGTCGACGTTCTGCCTCTTTTCCTATGCTTTCAGGGCAATTCCAGTCTACCCCCTGCAATCGTTTTCCTGAAATTCTGACCCGCTTTTAAGTCCCCTTCGCAGGCTTACTTCAATATATTTTTGGAGGATAGCTGTCATTTATAACTCTGCAGGTTTGTGAATTACAGTGCCCCTGAGCTCCTTTCTTCAACTCGCTTCGTTGTGAGCTGGGCACAAAACCGCAGGATTGCTTCAGGCCCTAATCTGTTTCTGGAAGGGCACGCTGAGCCTTTGGTTAATTCCTCTTCCTGGTGGGAAATGAGCGTTACATTTGCCCGTGCAGACACCTATAGCTAGTCTCTCATTGGTTCTCCCTATTCCTGTTCATCTTGCACAGAAATTGCAAGCTGTGCCAAACAGGAGGTTAAAGGCAGTGACTCTCCAAGCGGGGAGAGTGTTAGTAAAGCATCTGGAATGGTGAACCCGAGGACCAGGATACGAAAACTGAGATGTATTTTAAATCGTTTCCCAATCACACGGTGGACGATACTCTGGGTTTCCCATGCATGTTTTAGCTGGAGGAAGAATCCCTTGAACCTGGAGAGTTGGGACCCATGGAATGGGTACCATGCAGTATGACTTCAAAGGGTCTGCATTTGCTCACCGAAACTCACCAATGCTATCAGCCTGAAGTGTCCAGCCTAATGTCTCAATCAGCTCTGGGTGTAGATGTGGTCAATCCCCGTTGCATCACATGCCCTGAGTGAATTATTTAAGAATTGGTCTCTATTTCACTCTCTTTGTGTTTTGTTTTCGAAATTTATTTTGATAATGGGATTTATCGGATTTTCACTGCTGCGTTAAAGCCGCTGTACACACGCTTGATTCTCTTACGGAGACATATATATCCATGGGTTTTAAGATTCTTCCTAGGCAGGTATATTCCTAGGCGTTGAATATGTGGAGTTGGGTCCATTTCGTTGAGCAAGGAGTAGGTCTTGCTATTACATATTTGGCTTATGGAATGTTATCTGTGCTAATTTCAGTCTCTGGTTTTATGGAGCACCCCAACGCACCTTTCCCCATAAGCAAGCACTAGTTGGTTTTCTAAATTTGAGACCCTGTTCTGTTTTGTAATTCAGTTCATGTGTGTTCAAGTTTACATTCCGTGTATTAGTGATATCTTATGATGTTTCTTTTTCTGTGTGATGTAGTTCACGTAGAATCACCGTACCTGCATCCACTCACTATGCCGCTACGGGCCTGATGACACAGATTTCATTGCTGAGTGATATTGCATTGCACGTACGTGCCACAACTTCTTTATCCATTTTTTGCTCTCTGGGATATTTACCTGGTACTGTAGACGAGCTTCTTTGGAACACAGCCGTCCCAAACTTTTGGGTGGCTCTCTGTTTTTGATTTTTATTTTCCTAAGCAATAGGACCATAAGTGCAATTGCCATAGGATGTGTTGCCTTATTTCTTACGTGTTTCAGGAAACACCATACACTTCTCCAGGGTGGCTGTTGGCAATTTACATCCTGCCAATCAGCATACCAAGGCTCCCTGTTCTCCATATCCTGTCCTACCTTTCTGGATTTTACACTTTTTTCAGATGGCCCTTTCGCCCGGGGGGCAGTGAGACTTCATTGTAGTGCAGATTTCCTTTAAAGGCTTGCATGGTTGGCCAAAAAGGGCGAATGCGTTTTTTCCTGAATATATTCAGGAAAAAACGCATACGCCCTTTTTGGCCAAGTGCATCATTGTCGACGTTGTGCCTCTTTAACTATGCTTTCAGGGCAGTTCCAGTCTACCCCCTGCAATCGTTTTCCTGAAATTCTGCCCCGCATTCAAGTCCCCTTCGCAGGCTTACTTCAATATATTTTTGGAGGATAGCTGTCATTTATAACTCTGCAGGTTTGTGAATTACAGTGCCCCTGAGCTCCTTTCTTCAACTCGCTTTCTTGTGAGCTGGGCACAAAACCGCAGGATTGCTTCAGGCCCTAATCTGTTTCTGGCAGGGCACGCTGAGCCTTTGTTTAATTCCTCTTCCTGGTGGGAAATGAGCGTTACATTTGCCCGTGCAGAAACCTATAGCTAGTCTCTCATTGGTTCTCCCTATTGCTGTTCATCTTGCACAGAAATTGCAAGCTGTGCCAAAGAGGATGTTAAAGGCACTGACTCTCCAAGAGGGGAGAGTCTTAGTAAAGCATCTGGAATGGTGAACCTGAGGACCAGGATACGAAAACTGAGATGCATTTTAAATCGTTTCCCAATCACACGGTGGACGATACTCTGGGTTTCCCATGCATGTTTTAGCTGGAGGAAGAATCCCTTGAACCTGAAGAGTTGGGACGCATGGAATGGGTACCATGCAGTATGACTTCAAAGGGTCTGCATTTGCTCACCGAAACTCACCAGTGCTATCATCCTGAAGTGTCCAGCCTTATGTCTCAACCAGCTGTGGTTGTAGATGTGGTCAATCCCGGTTGCATCACATGCCCTGAGTGAATTATTTAAGAATTGCTCTCTATTTCACTGTCTTTGTGTTTTGTTTTCGAAATTTATTTTGATAATGGGGTTTATTGGATTTTCACTGCTGCGTTTCGGCCGCTGTACACACGCTTGATTCTCTTACGGAGACATATATATCCATGGGTTTTAAGATTCTTCCTAGTCAGGTATATTCCTAGGCTTTGAATATGTGGTGTTGGGTCCATTTCGTTGAGCAAGGAGTAGGTCTTGTCTATTACCTATTTGGCTTATGGAACGTTACCTGTGCTAATTTCAGTCTCTGGTTTTATGCAGCACCCCAACGCGCCTTTCCCCATAAGCAAGCACTAGTTGGTTTTCTAAATTTGAGTCCCTGTTCTGTTTTGTAATTTAGTTCATGTGTAGTTAAGTTTACATTCCATGTATTAGTGATACCTTATGATGTTTCTTTTTCTGTGTGACGTAGTTCACGTAGAATCACCGTATCTGCATCCACTCACTATGCCGCTACGGGCCTGATGACACAGATTTCATTGCTTAGTGATATTGCATTGTACGTACGTGCCACAACTTCTTTATCCATTTTTTGCTTTCTGGGATATTTACCTGATACTGTAGACGAGCTTCTTGTGAACACAGCCGTCCCAAATATTGGGGTGGCTGTCTGTTTTTGATTTTAATTTCCCTAAGGAATAGGACCATAAGTGGAAGTGCCATAGGCTGTGTTGCTTTGTTTCTTACGTGTTTCAGGAAACACCATACACTTTTCCAGGGTGGCTGCTGGCAATTTACATCCTGCCAATCAGCATAACAAGGCTCCCTGTTCTCCATATCCTGTCCTACCTTTCTGGATTTTACACTTTTTTCAGATGGCCCTTTTGCCCGGGGGGCAGTGAGACTTCATTGTAGTGCTGATTTCCTTTACAGTCTTGCTTGTTTGGCCAAAAAGGGCGTATGCGTTTTTTCCTGAATATATTCAGGAAAAAACGCATACGCCCTTTTTGGCCAAGTGCATCATTGTCGACGTTCTGCCTCTTTTCCTATGCTTTCAGGGCAATTCCAGTCTACCCCCTGCAATCGTTTTCCTGAAATTCTGCCCCGCTTTCAAGTCCCCTTCGCAGGCTTACTTCAATATACTTTTGGAAGATAGCTGACATTTATAACTCTGCAGTTTTGTGAATTACAGTGCCCCTGAGCTCCTTTCTTCAACTCGCTTTCTTGTGAGCTGGGCACAAAACCGCAGGATTGCTTCAGGCCCTAATCTGTTACCAGCAGGCCACAGTGAGCCTTTGTTTAATTCCTCTTCCTGGTGGGGAATGAGCATTACATTTGCCCGTGCAGACACCTACAGCTAGTCTCTCATTGGTTCTCCCTATTCCTGTTCATCTTGCAGAGAAATTGCAAGCTGTGCCAAACAGGAGTTTAAAGGTACTGACTCTCCAAGCGGGGAGAGTGTTAGTAAAGCATCTGGAATGGTGAACCCGAGGACCAGGATACGAAAACTGAGATGCATTTTAAATCGTTTCCCAATCACACGGTGGACGATACTCTGGGTTTCCCATGCATGTTTTAGCTGGAGGAAGAATCCCTTGAACCTGCAGAGTTGGGACCAATGGAATGGGTACCATGCAGTATGACTTAAAAGGGTCTGCATTTTCTCACCGAAACTCACCAATGCTATCAGCCTGAAGTGTCCAGCCTTATGTCTCAACCAGCTCTGGGTGTAGATGTGGTCAATCCCGGTTGCATCACATGCCCTGAGTGAATTATTTAAGAATTGCTCTCTATTTCACTGTCTTTCTGTTTTGTTTTTGAAATTTATATTGATAATGGGATTTATCGGATTTTCACTGCTGTGTTTCGGCTGCTGTACACACGCTTGATTCACTTACGGAGACATATATATCAATGGGTTTTAAGATTCTTCCGAGTCAGGTATATTCCTAGGCGTTGAATATGTGGTGTTGGGTCCATTTCGTTGAGCAAGGAGTAGGTCTTGTCTATTACATATTTGGCTTATGGAAAGTTATCTGTGCTAATTTCAGTCTCTGCTTTTATGCAGCACCCCAACGCACCTTTCCCCATAAGCAAGCACTAGTTGGTTTTCTAAATTTGAGACCCTATTCTGTTTTGTAATTCAGTTCATGTGTAGTCAAGTTTACATTCCGTGTATTAGTGATATCTTATGATGTTTCTTTTTCTGTGTGACGTAGTTCACGTAGAATCACCGTACCTGCATCCACTCACTATGCCGCTACGGGCCTGATGACACAGATTTCATTGCTGAGTGATATTGCATTGTACGTACGTGCCACAACTTCTTTATCCATTTTTTGCTTTCTGGGATATTTACGTGATACTGTAGACGAGATTCTTGTGAACACAGCCGTCCCAAATATTGGGGTGGCTGTCTGTTTTTGATTTTAATTTCCGTAAGCTATAGGACCATAAGTGGAAGTGCCATAGGCTGTGTTGCTTTGTTTCTTACGTGTTTCAGGAAACACCATACACTTCTCCAGGGTGGCTGCTGGCAATTTACATCCTGCCAATCAGCATAACAAGGCTCCCTGCTCTCCATATCCTGTCCTACCTTTCTGGATTTTACACTTTTTTCAGATGGCCCTTTTTCCCGGGGGGCAGTGAGACTTCATTGTAGTGCAGATTTCCTTTACAGGCTTGCTTGGTTGGCCAAAAAGGGCGTATGCGTTTTTTCCTGAATATATTCAGGAAAAAACGCATACGCCCTATTTGGCCAAGTGCATCATTGTCCACGTTCTGCCTCTTTTCCTATGCTTTCAGGGCAATTCCAGTCTACCCCCTACAATCGTTTTCCTGAAATTCTGCCCCGCTTTCAAGTCCGCTTCGCAGGCTTACTTCAATATACTTTTGGAAGATAGCAGTCATTTATAACTCTGCAGGTTTGTGAATTACAGTGCCCCTGAGCTCCTTTCTTCAACTCGCTTTCTTGTGAGCTGGGCACAAAACCGCAGGATTGCTTCAGGCCCTAATCTGTTTCCAGCAGGGCACACTGAGCCTTTGTTTAATTCCTATTCCTGGTGGGCAATGAGCGTTACATTTGCCCGTGCAGACACCTACAGCTAGTCTCTCATTGGTTCTCCCTATTCCTGTTCATCTTGCACAGAAATTGCAAGCTGTGCCAAAGAGGAGGTTAAAGGCACTGACTCTCCAAGCGGGGAGAGTGTTAGTAAAGCATCTGGAATGGTGAACCCGAGGACCAGGATACGAAAACTGAGATGCATTTTAAATCGTTTCCCAATCACACGGTGGACGATACTCTGGGTTTCCCATGCATGTTTTAGCTGGAGGAAGTATGCCTTGAACCTGGAGAGTTGGGACCCATGGAATGGGTACCATGCAGTATGACTTCAAAGGGTCTGCATTTGCTCACCGAAACTCACCAAAGCTATCAGCCTGAAGTGTCCAGCCTTATGTCTCAACCAGCTCTGGGTGTAGATGTGGTCAATCCCGGTTGCATCACATGCCCTGAGTGAATTACTTAAGAATTGCTCTCTATTTCACTGTCTTTGTGTTTTGTTTTCGAAATTTATTTTGATAATGGGATTTATCAGATTTTCACTCCTGCGTTTCGGCCGCTGTACACACGCTTGATTCTCTTACGGAGACATATATATCCATGGATTTTAAGATTCTTCCTAGTCAGGTATATTCCTAGGCGTTGAATATGTGGTGTTGGGTCCATTTCGTTGAGCAAGGTGTAGGTCTTGTCTATTACATATTTGGCTTATGGAAAGTTATCTGTGCTAATTTCAGTCTCTGGTTTTATGGAGCACCCCAACGCACCTTTCCCCATAAGCAAGCACTAGTTGGTTTTCTAAATTTGAGACCCTGTTCTGTTTTGTAATTCAGTTCATGTGTAGTCAAGTTTACATTCCGTGTATTAGTGATATCTTATGATGTTTCTTTTTCTGTGTGACGTAGTTCACGTAGAATCACCGTACCTGCATCCACTCACTATGCCGCTACGGGCCTGATGACACAGATTTCATTGCTGAGTGATATTGCATTGTACGTACGTGCCACAACTTCTTTATCCATTTTTTGCTTTCTGGGATATTTACCTGATACTGTAGACGAGCTTCTTGTGAACACAGCCGTCCCAAATATTGGGGTGGCTGTCTGTTTTTGATTTTAATTTCCGTAAGCTATAGGACCATAAGTGGAAGAGCCATAGGCTGTGTTGCTTTGTTTCTTACGTGTTTCAGGAAACACCATACACTTCTCCAGGGTGGCTGCTGGCAATTTACATCCTGCCAATCAGCATAACAAGGCTCCCTGTTCTCCATATCCTGTCCTACCTTTCTGGATTTCACACTTTTTTTAGATGGCCCTTCTGCCCGGGGGGCAGTGAGACTTCATTGTAGTGCAGATTTCCTTTACAGGCTTGCTTGGTTGGCCAAAAAGGGCGTATGCGTTTTTTCCTGAATATATTCAGGAAAAAACGCATACGCCCTTTTTGGCCAAGTGCATCATTGTCGACGTTGTGCCTCTTTTCCTATGCTTTCAGGGCAATTCCAGTCTACCCCTGCAATCGTTTTCCTGAAATTCTGCCCCGCTTTCAAGTCCCCTTCGCAGGCTTACTTCAATATATTTTTGGAGGATAGCTGTCATTTATAACTCTGCAGGTTTGTGAATTACAGTGCCCCTGAGCTCCTTTCTTCAACTCGCTTTCTTGTGAGCTGGGCACAAAACCGCAGGATTGCTTCAGGCCCTAATCTGTTTCCAGCAGGGCACACTGAGCCTTTGTTTAATTCCTCTTCCTGGTGGGCAATGAGCGTTACATTTGCTCGTGCAGACACCTACAGCTAGTCTCTCATTGGTTCTCCCTATTCCTGTTCATCTTGCACAGAAATTGCAAGCTGTGCCAAACAGGAGGTTAAAGGCACTGACTCTCCAAGCGGGGAGAGTGTTAGTAAAGCATCTGGAATGGTGAACCCGAGGACCAGGATACGAAAACTGAGATGCATTTTAAATCGTTTCCCAATCACACGGTGGACGATACTCTGGGTTTCCCATGCATGTTTTAGCTGGAGGAAGAATGCCTTAAACCTGGAGATTTGGGACCCATGGAATGGGTACCATGCAGTATGACTTCAAATGGTCTGCATTTGCTCACCGAAACTCACCAATGCTATCAGCCTGAAGTGTCCAGCCTTATGTCTCAAGCAGCTCTGGGTGTAGATGTGGTCAATCCCGGTTGCATCACATGCCCTGAGTGAATTATTTAAGAATTGCTCTCTATTTCACTGTCTTTGTGTTTTGTTTTCGAAATTTATTTTGATAATGGGATTTATCGGATTTTCACTCCTGCGTTTCGGCCGCTGTACACACGCTTGATTCTCTTACGGAGACATATATATCCATGGGTTTTAAGATTCTTCCTAGTCAGGTATATTCCTAGGCTTTGAATATGTGGTGTTGGGTCCATTTCGTTGAACAAGGAGTAAGTCTTGTCTATTACATATTTGGCTTATGGAAAGTTATCTGTGCTAATTTCAGACTCTGGTTTTATGCAGCACCCCAAGGCACCTTTCCCCATAAGCAAGCACTAGTTGGTTTTCTAAATTTGAGACTCTGTTCTGTTTTGTAATTCAGTTCATGTGTAGTCAAGTTTACATTCCGTGTATTAGTGATATCTTATGATGTTTCTTTTTCTGTGTGATGTAGTTCACGTAGAATCACCGTACCTGCCTCCACTCACTATGCCGCTACGGGCCTGATGACACAGATTTCATTGCTGAGTGATATTGCATTGTACGTACGTGCCACAACTTCTTTATCCATTTTTTGCTTTCTGGGATATTTACGTGATACTGTAGACGAGCTTCTTGTGAACACAGCCGTCCCAAATATTGGGGTGGCTGTCTGTTTTTGATTTTAATTTCCGTAAGCTATAGGACCATAAGTGGAAGTGCCATAGGCTGTGTTGCTTTGTTTCTTACGTGTTTCAGGAAACACCATACACTTCTCCAGGGTGGCTGCTGGCAATTTACATCCTGCCAATCAGCATAACAAGGCTCCCTGCTCTCCATATCCTGTCCTACCTTTCTGGATTTTACACTTTTTTCAGATGGCCCTTTTTCCCGGGGGGCAGTGAGACTTCATTGTAGTGCAGATTTCCTTTACAGGCTTGCTTGGTTGGCCAAAAAGGGCGTATGCGTTTTTTCCTGAATATATTCAGGAAAAAACGCATACGCCCTTTTTGGCCAAGTGCATCATTGTCCACGTTCTGCCTCTTTTCCTATGCTTTCAGGGCAATTCCAGTCTACCCCCTACAATCGTTTTCCTGAAATTCTGCCCCGCTTTCAAGTCCGCTTCGCAGGCTTACTTCAATATACTTTTGGAAGATAGCAGTCATTTATAACTCTGCAGGTTTGTGAATTACAGTGCCCCTGAGCTCCTTTCTTCAACTCGCTTTCTTGTGAGCTGGGCACAAAACCGCAGGATTGCTTCAGGCCCTAATCTGTTTCCAGCAGGGCACACTGAGCCTTTGTTTAATTCCTCTTCCTTGTGGGCAATGAGCGTTACATTTCCCGTGCAGACACCTACAGCTAGTCTCTCATTGGTTCTCCCTATTCCTGTTCATCTTGCACAGAAATTGCAAGCTGTGCCAAAGAGGAGGTTAAAGGCACTGACTCTCCAAGCGGGGAGAGTGTTAGTAAAGCATCTGGAATGGTGAACCCGAGGACCAGGATACGAAAACTGAGATGCATTTTAAATCGTTTCCCAATCACACGGTGGACGATACTCTGGGTTTCCCATGCATGTTTTAGCTGGAGGAAGTATGCCTTGAACCTGGAGAGTTGGGACCCATGGAATGGGTACCATGCAGTATGACTTCAAAGGGTCTGCATTTGCTCACCGAAACTCACCAAAGCTAGCAGCCTGAAGTGTCCAGCCTTATGTCTCAACCAGCTCTGGGTGTAGATGTGGTCAATCCCGGTTGCATCACATGCCCTGAGTGAATTACTTAAGAATTGCTCTCTATTTCACTGTCTTTGTGTTTTGTTTTCGAAATTTATTTTGATAATGGGATTTATCGGATTTTCACTCCTGCGTTTCGGCCGCTGTACACACGCTTGATTCTCTTACGGAGACATATATATCCATGGGTTTTAAGATTCTTCCTAGTCAGGTATATTCCTAGGCTTTGAATATGTGGTGTTGTGTCCATTTCGTTGAACAAGGAGTAGGTCTTGTCTATTACATATTTGGCTTATGGAAAGTTATCTGTGCTAATTTCAGTCTCTGGTTTTATGCAGCACCCCAAGGCACCTTTCCCCATAAGCAAGCACTAGTTGGTTTTCTAAATTTGAGACTCTGTTCTGTTTTGTAATTCAGTTCATGTGTAGTCAAGTTTACATTCCGTGTATTAGTGATATCTTATGATGTTTCTTTTTCTGTGTGACGTAGTTCACGTAGAATCACCGTACCTGCATCCACTCACTTTGCCGCTATGGGCCTGATGACACAGATTTCATTGCTGAGTGATATTGCATTGTACGTACGTGCCACAACTTCTTTATCCATTTTTTGCTTTCTGGGATATTTACGTGATACTGTAGACGAGCTTCTTGTGAACACAGCCGTCCCAAATATTGGGGTGGCTGTCTGTTTTTGATTTTAATTTCCGTAAGCTATAGGACCATAAGTGGAAGTGCCATAGGCTGTGTTGCTTTGTTTCTTACGTGTTTCAGGAAACACCATACACTTCTCCAGGGTGGCTGCTGGCAATTTACATCCTGCCAATCAGCATAACAAGGCTCCCTGTTCTCCATATCCTGTCCTACCTTTCTGGATTTTACACTATTTTCAGATGGCCCTTTTGCCCGGGGGGCAGTGAGACTTCATTGTAGTGCAGATTTCCTTTACAGGCTTGCTTGGTTGGCCAAAAAGTGCGTATGCGTTTTCTCCTGAATATATTCAGGAAAAAACGCATACGCCCTTTTTGGCCAAGTGCATCATTGTCGACGTTCTGCCTCTTTTCCTATGCTTTCAGGGCAATTCCAGTCTACCCCCTGCAATCGTTTTCCTGAAATTCTGCCCCGCTTTCAAGTCCGCTTCGCAGGCTTACTTCAATATACTTTTGGAAGATAGCTGTCATTTATAACTCTGCAGGTTTGTGAATTACAGTGCCCCTGAGCTCCTTTCTTCAACTCGCTTTCTTGTGAGCTGGGCACAAAACCGCAGGATTGCTTCAGGCCCCAATCTGTTTCCAGCAGGGCACACTGAGCCTTTGTTTAATTCCTCTTCCTCGTGGGCAATGAGCGTTACATTTGCCCGTGCAGACACCTACAGCTAGTCTCTCATTGGTTCTCCCTATTCCTGTTCATCTTGCACAGAAATTGCAAGCTGTGCCAAAGAGGAGGTTAAAGGCACTGACTCTCCAAGCGGGGAGAGTGTTAGTAAAGCATCTGGAATGGTGAACCCGAGGACCAGGGTACGAAAACTGAAATGCATTTTAAATCGTTTCCCAATCACACGGTGGACGATACTCTGGGTTTCCCATGCATGTTTTAGCTGGAGGAAGAATGCCTTGAACCTGGAGAGTTGGGACCCATGGAATGGGTACCATGCAGTATGACTTCAAAGGGTCTGCATTTGCTCACCGAAACTCACCAATGCTATCAGCCTGAAGTGTCCAGCCTTATGTCTCAACCAGCTCTGGGTGTAGATGTGTTAAATCCCGGTTGCATCACATGCCCTGAGTGAATTATTTAAGAATTGCTCTCTCTTTCACTGTCTTTGTGTTTTGTTTTCGAAATTTATTTTGATAATGGGATTTATCGGATTTTCACTCCTGCGTTTCGGCCGCTGTACACACGCTTGATTCTCTTACGGAGACATATATATCCATGGATTTTAAGATTCTTCCTAGTCAGGTATATTCCTAGGCGTTGAATATGTGGTGTTGGGTCCATTTCGTTGAGCAAGGTGTAGGTCTTGTCTATTACATATTTGGCTTATGGAAAGTTATCTGTGCTAATTTCAGTCTCTGGTTTTATGGAGCACCCCAACGCACCTTTCCCCATAAGCAAGCACTAGTTGGTTTTCTAAATTTGAGACCCTGTTCTGTTTTGTAATTCAGTTCATGTGTAGTCAAGTTTACATTCCGTGTATTAGTGATATCTTATGATGTTTCTTTTTCTGTGTGACGTAGTTCACGTAGAATCACCGTACCTGCATCCACTCACTATGCCGCTACGGGCCTGATGACACAGATTTCATTGCTGAGTGATATTGCATTGTACGTACGTGCCACAACTTCTTTATCCATTTTTTGCTTTCTGGGATATTTACCTGATACTGTAGACGAGCTTCTTGTGAACACAGCCGTCCCAAATATTGGGGTGGCTGTCTGTTTTTGATTTTAATTTCCGTAAGCTATAGGACCATAAGTGGAAGTGCCATAGGCTGTGTTGCTTTGTTTCTTACGTGTTTCAGGAAACACCATACACTTCTCCAGGGTGGCTGCTGGCAATTTACATCCTGCCAATCAGCATAACAAGGCTCCCTGTTCTCCATATCCTGTCCTACCTTTCTGGATTTCACACTTTTTTTAGATGGCCCTTCTGCCCGGGGGGCAGTGAGACTTCATTGTAGTGCAGATTTCCTTTACAGGCTTGCTTGGTTGGCCAAAAAGGGCGTATGCGTTTTTTCCTGAATATATTCAGGAAAAAACGCATACGCCCTTTTTGGCCAAGTGCATCATTGTCGACGTTGTGCCTCTTTTCCTATGCTTTCAGGGCAATTCCAGTCTACCCCTGCAATCGTTTTCCTGAAATTCTGCCCCGCTTTCAAGTCCCCTTCGCAGGCTTACTTCAATATATTTTTGGAGGATAGCTGTCATTTATAACTCTGCAGGTTTGTGAATTACAGTGCCCCTGAGCTCCTTTCTTCAACTCGCTTTCTTGTGAGCTGGGCACAAAACCGCAGGATTGCTTCAGGCCCTAATCTGTTTCCAGCAGGGCACACTGAGCCTTTGTTTAATTCCTCTTCCTGGTGGGCAATGAGCGTTACATTTGCTCGTGCAGACACCTACAGCTAGTCTCTCATTGGTTCTCCCTATTCCTGTTCATCTTGCACAGAAATTGCAAGCTGTGCGAAACAGGAGGTTAAAGGCACTGACTCTCCAAGCGGGGAGAGTGTTAGTAAAGCATCTGGAATGGTGAACCCGAGGACCAGGATACGAAAACTGAGATGCATTTTAAATCGTTTCCCAATCACACGGTGGATGATACTCTGGGTTTCCCATGCATGTTTTAGCTGGAGGAAGAATGCCTTGAACCTGGAGAGTTGGGACCCATGGAATGGGTACCATGCAGTATGACTTCAAAGGGTCTGCATTTGCTCACCGAAACGCACCAATGCTATCAGCCTGAAGTGTCCAGGTTTAGGTCTCAACCAGCTCTGGGTGTAGATGTGTTAAATCCCGGTTGCATCACATGCCCTGAGTGAATTATTTAAGAATTGCTCTCTATTTCACTGTCTTTGTGTTTTGTTTTCGAAATTTATTTTGATAATGGGATTTATCGGATTGTCACTCCTGCGTTTCGGCCGCTGTACACACGCTTGATTCTCTTACGGAGACATATATATCCATGGGTTTTAAGATTCTTCCTAGTCAGGTATATTCCTAGGCGTTGAATATGTGGTGTTGGGTCCATTTCGTTGAGCAAGGGGTAGGTCTTGTCTATTACATATTTGGCTTATGGAAAGTTATCTGTGCTAATTTCAGTCTCTGGTTTTATGGAGCACCCCAACGCACCTTTCCCCATAAGCAAGCACTAGTTGGTTTTCTAAATTTGAGACCCTCTTCTGTTTTGTAATTCAGTTCATGTGTAGTCAAGTTTACATTCCGTGTATTAGTGATATCTTATGATGTTTCTTTTTCTGTGTGACGTAGTTCACGTAGAATCACCGTACCTGCATCCACTCACTATGCCGCTACGGGCCTGATGACACAGATTTCATTGCTGAGTGATATTGCATTGTACGTACGTGCCACAACTTCTTTATCCATTTTTTGCTTTCTGGGATATTTACCTGATACTGTAGACGAGCTTCTTGTGAACACAGCCGTCCCAAATATTGGGGTGGCTGTCTGTTTTTGATTTTAATTTCCGTAAGCTATAGGACCATAAGTGGAAGTGCCATAGGCTGTGTTGCTTTATTTCTTACGTGTTTCAGGAAACACCATACACTTCTCCAGGGTGGCTGCTGGCAATTTACATCCTGCCAATCAGCATAACAAGGCTCCCTGTTCTCCATATCCTGTCCTACCTTTCTGGATTTCACACTTTTTTTAGATGGCCCTTCTGCCCGGGGGGCAGTGAGACTTCATTGTAGTGCAGATTTCCTTTACAGGCTTGCTTGGTTGGCCAAAAAGCGCGTATGCGTTTTTTCCTGAATATATTCAGGAAAAAACGCATACGCCCTTTTTGGCCAAGTGCATCATTGTCGACGTTGTGCCTCTTTTCCTATGCTTTCAGGGCAATTCCAGTCTACCCCTGCAATCGTTTTCCTGAAATTCTGCCCCGCTTTCAAGTCCCCTTCGCAGGCTTACTTCAATATATTTTTGGAGGATAGCTGTCATTTATAACTCTGCAGGTTTGTGAATTACAGTGCCCCTGAGCTCCTTTCTTCAACTCGCTTTCTTGTGAGCTGGGCACAAATCCGCAGGATTGCTTCAGGCCCTAATCTGTTTCCAGCAGGGCACACTGAGCCTTTGTTTAATTCCTCTTCCTGGTGGGCAATGAGCGTTACATTTGCTCGTGCAGACACCTACAGCTAGTCTCTCATTGGTTCTCCCTATTCCTGTTCATCTTGCACAGAAATTGCAAGCTGTGCCAAACAGGAGGTTAAAGGCACTGACTCTCCAAGCGGGGAGAGTGTTAGTAAAGCATCTGGAATGGTGAACCCGAGGACCAGGATACGAAAACTGAGATGCATTTTAAATCGTTTCCCAATCACACGGTGGATGATACTCTGGGTTTCCCATGCATGTTTTAGCTGGAGGAAGAATGCCTTGAACCTGGAGAGTTGGGACCCATGGAATGGGTACCATGCAGTATGACTTCAAAGGGTCTGCATTTGCTCACCGAAACTCACCAATGCTATCAGCCTGAAGTGTCCAGGTTTATGTCTCAACCAGCTCTGGGTGTAGATGTGTTAAATCCCGGTTGCATCACATGCCCTGAGTGAATTATTTAAGAATTGCTCTCTATTTCACTGTCTTTGTGTTTTGTTTTCGAAATTTATTTTGATAATGGGATTTATCGGATTGTCACTCCTGCGTTTCGGCCGCTGTACACACGCTTGATTCTCTTACGGAGACATATATATCCATGGGTTTTAAGATTCTTCCTAGTCAGGTATATTCCTAGGCGTTGAATATGTGGTGTTGGGTCCATTTCGTTGAGCAAGGGGTAGGTCTTGTCTATTACATATTTGGCTTATGGAAAGTTATCTGTGCTAATTTCAGTCTCTGGTTTTATGGAGCACCCCAACGCACCTTTCCCCATAAGCAAGCACTAGTTGGTTTTCTAAATTTGAGACCCTCTTCTGTTTTGTAATTCAGTTCATGTGTAGTCAAGTTTACATTCCGTGTATTAGTGATATCTTATGATGTTTCTTTTTCTGTGTGACGTAGTTTACGTAGAATCACCGTACCTGCATCCACTCACTATGCCGCTACGGGCCTGATGACACAGATTTCATTGCTGAGTGATATTGCATTGTACGTACGTGCCACAACTTCTTTATCCATTTTTTGCTTTCTGGGATATTTACGTGATACTGTAGACGAGCTTCTTGTGAACACAGCCGTCCCAAATATTGGGGTGGCTGTCTGTTTTTGATTTTAATTTCCGTAAGCTATAGGACCATAAGTGGAAGTGCCATAGGCTGTGTTGCTTTGTTTCTTACGTGTTTCAGGAAACACCATACACTTCTCCAGGGTGGCTGCTGGCAATTTACATCCTGCCAATCAGCATAACAAGGCTCCCTGTTCTCCATATCCTGTCCTACCTTTCTGGATTTTACACTTTTTTCAGATTGCCCTTCTGCCCGGGGGGCAGTGAGACTTCATTGTAGTGCAGATTTCCTTTACAGGCTTGCTTGCTTGGCCAAAAAGGGCGTATGCGTTTTTTCCTGAATATATTCAGGAAAAAATGCATACGCCCTTTTTGGCCAAGTGCATCATTGTCGACGTTCTGCCTCTTTTCCTATGCTTTCAGGGCAATTCCAGTCTACCCCCTGCAATCGTTTTCCTGAAAGTCTGCCCCGCTTTCAAGTCCCCTTCGCAGGCTTACTTCAATATATTTTTGGAGGATAGCTGTCATTTATAACTCTGCAGGTTTGTGAATTACAGTGCCCCTGAGCTCCTTTCTTCAACTCGCTTTCTTGTGAGCTGGGCACAAAACCGCAGGATTGCTTCAGGCCCTACTCTGTTTCCAGCAGGGCACACTGAGCCTTTGTTTAATTCCCCTTCCTGGTGGGCAATGAGCGTTACATTTGCCCGTGCACACACCTACAGCTAGTCTCTCATTGGTTCTCCCTATTCCTGTTCATCTTGCACAGAAATTGCAAGCTGTGCCAAACAGGAGGTTAAAGGCACTGACTCTCCAAGCGGGGAGAGTGTTAGTAAAGCATCTGGAATGGTGAACCCGAGGACCAGGATACGAAAACTGAGATGCATTTTAAATCGTTTCCCAATCACACGGTGGACGATACTCTGGGTTTCCCATGCATGTTTTAGCTGGAGGAAGAATGCCTTGAACATGGAGATTTGGGACTCATGGAATGGGTACCATGCAGTATGAGTTCAAATGGTCTGCATTTGCTCACCGAAACTCACCAAAGCTATCAGCCTGAAGTGTCCAGCCTTATGTCTCAACCAGCTCTGGGTGTAGATGTGGTCAATCCCGGTTGCATCACATGCCCTGAGTGAATTATTTAAGAAGTGCTCTCTATTTCACTGTCTTTGTGTTTTGTTTTCGAAATTTATTTTGATAATGGGATTTATCGGATTTTCACTGCTGCGTTTCGGCTGCTGTACACACGCTTGATTCTCTTACGGAGACATATATATCCATGGGTTTTAAGATTCTTCCTAGTCAGGTATATTCCTAGGCTTTGAATATGTGGTGTTGGGTCCATTTCGTTGAACAAGGAGTAGGTCTTGTCTATTACATATTTGGCTTATGGAAAGTTATCTGTGCTAATTTCAGTCTCTGGTTTTATGCAGCACCCCAAGGCACCTTTCCCCATAAGCAAGCACTAGTTGGTTTTCTAAATTTGAGACCCTGTTCTGTTTTGTAATTCAGTTCATGTGTAGTCAAGTTTACATTCCGTGTATTAGTGATATCTTATGATGTTTCTTTTTCTGTGTGACGTAGTTCACGTAGAATCACCGTACCTGCATCCACTCACTATGCCACTACGGGCCTGATGACACAGATTTCATTGCTGAGTGATATTGCATTGTACGTACGTGCCACAACTTCTTTATCCATTTTTTGCTTTCTGGGATATTTACGTGATACTGTAGACGAGATTATTGTGAACACAGCCGTCCCAAATATTGGGGTGGATGTCTGTTTTTGATTTTAATTTCCGTAAGCTATAGGACCATAAGTGGAAGTGCCATAGGCTGTGTTGCTTTGTTTCTTACGTGTTCCAGGAAACACCATACACTTGTCCAGGGTGGCTGCTGGCAATTTACATCCTGCCAATCAGCATAACAATGCTCCCTGTTCTCCATATCCTGTCCTACCTTTCTAGATTTTACACTTTTTTCAGATGGCCCTTTTGCCTGGGGGGCAGTGAGACTTCATTGTAGTGCAGATTTCCTTTACAGTCTTGCTTGGTTGGCCAAAAAGGGCGTATGCGTTTTTTCCTGAATATATTCAGGAAAAAACGCATACGCCCTTTTTGGCCAAGTGCATCATTGTCGACGTTCTGCCTCTTTTCCTATGCTTTCAGGGCAATTCCAGTCTACCCCCTGCAATCGTTTTCCTGAAACTCTGCCCCGCTTTCAAGTCCGCTTCGCAGGCTTACTTCAATATACTTTTGGAAGATAGCTGTAATTTATAACTCTGCAAGTTTGTGAATTACAGTGCCCCTGAGCTCCTTTCTTCAACTCGATTTCTTGTGAGCTGGGCACAAAACCGCAGGATTGATTCAGGCCCTAATCTGTTTCCAGCAGGGCACACTGAGCCTTTCTTTAATTCCTCTTCCTGGTGGGCAATGAGCGTTACATTTGCCCGTGCAGACACCTACAGCTAGTCTCTCATTGGTTCTCCCTATTCCTGTTAATCTTGCACAGAAATTGCAAGCTGGGCCAAAGAGGAGGTTAAAGGCACTGACTCTCCAAGCGGGGAGAGTGTTAGTAAAGCATCTGGAATGGTGAACCCGAGGACCAGGATACAAAAACTGAGATGCATTTTAAATCGTTTCCCAATCACACGGTGCACGATACTCTGGGTTTCCCATGCATGTTTTAGCTGGAGGAAGAATGCCTTGAACCTGGAGAGTTGGGACCCATGGAATGGGTCCCATGCAGTATGACTTCAAAGGGTCTGCATTTGCTCACCGAAACTCACCAATGTTATCAGCCTGAAGTGTCCAGCCTTATGTCTCAACCAGCTCTGGGTGTAGATGTGTTAAATCCCGGTTGCATCACATGCCCTGAGTGAATTATTTAAGAATTGCTCTCTATTTCACTGTCTTTGTGTTTTGTTTTCGAAATTTATTTTGATAATGGGATTTATCGGATTTTCACTGCTGCGTTTCGGCCGCTGTACACACGCTTGATTCTCTTACGGAGACATATATATCCATGGGTTTAAGATTCTTCCTAGTCAGGTATATTCCTAGGCATTGAATATGTGGTGTTGGGTCCATTTCGTGAACAAGGAGTAGGTCTTGTCTATTACATATTTGGCTTATGGAAAGTTATCTGTGCTAATTTCAGTCTCTGGTTTTATGCACCACCCCAAAGCACCTTTTCCCATAAGCAAGCACTAGTTGGTTTTCTAAATTTGAGACTCTGTTCTGTTTTGTAATTCAGTTCATGTGTAGTCAAGTTTACATTCCGTGTATTAGTGATATCTTATGATGTTTATTTTTCTGTGTGACGTAGTTCACGTAGAATCACCGTACCTCCACCCACTCACTATGCCGCTATGGGCCTGATGACACAGATTTCATTGCTGAGTGATATTGCATTGTACGTACGTGCCACAACGTCTTTATCCATTTTTTGCTTTCTGGGATATTTACGTGATACTGTAGACGAGATTCTTGTGAACACAGCCGTCCCAAATATTGCGGTGGATGTCTGTTTTTGATTTTAATTTCCGTAAGCTATAGGACCATAAGTGCAAGTGCCATAGGCTGTGTTGCTTTGTTTATTACGTGTTTCAGGAAACACTATACACTTCTCCAGGGTGGCTGCTGGCAATTTACATCCTGCCAATCAGCATAACAAGGCTCCCTGTTCTCCATATCCTGTCCTAACTTTCTGGATTTTACACTTTTTTCAGATGGCCCTTTTGCCCGGGGGGCAGTGAGACTTCATTGTAGTGCAGATTTCCTTTACAGGCTTGCTTGGTTGGCCAAGAAGGGCGTATGCGTTTTTTCCTGAATATATTCAGGAAAAAACGCATACGCTCTTTTTGGCCAAGTGCATCATTGTCGACGTACTGCCTCTTTTCCTATGCTTTCAGGGCAATTCCAGTCTACCCCCTGCAATCGTTTTCCTGAAATTCTGCCCCGCTTTCAAGTCCCCTTCGCAGGCTTACTTCAATATATTTTGGAAGATAGCTGTCATTTATAACTCTGCAGGTTTGTGAATTACAGTGCCCCAGAGCTCCTTTCTTCAACTCGCTTTCTTGTGAGCTGGGCACAAAACCGCCAGGATTGCTTCAGGCCCTAATCTGTTTCCAGCAGGGCACACTGAGCCTTTGTTTAATTCCTCTTCCTGGTGGGCAATGAGCGTTACATTTGCCCGTGCAGACACCTACAGCTAGTCTCTCATTGGTTCTCCCTATTCCTGTTCATCTTGCACAGAAATTGCAAGCTGTGCCAAAGAGGAGGTTAAAGGCACTGACTCTCCAAGCGGGGAGAGTGTTAGTAAAGCATCTGGAATGGTGAACCCGAGGACCAGGATACGAAAACTGAGATGCATTTTAAATCGTTTCCCAATCACACGGTGGACGATACTCTGGGTTTCCCATGCATGTTTTACCTGGAGGAAGAATCCCTTGATCCTGGAGATTTGGGACCCATGGAATGGGTACCATGCAGTATGACTTCAAAGGGTCTGCATTTGCTCACCGAAACTCACCAATGCTATCAGCCTGAAGTGTCCAGCCTTATGTCTCAACCAGCTCTGGGTGTAGATGTGTTAAATCCCGGTTGCATCACATGCCCTGAGTGAATTATTTAAGAATTGCTCTCTATTTCACTGTCTTTGTGTTTTGTTTTCGAAATTTATTTTGATAATGGGATTTATCGGATTTTCACTCCTGCGTTTCGGCCGCTGTACACACGCTTGATTCTCTTACGGAGACATATATATCCATGGGTTTTAAGATTCTTCCTAGTCAGGTATATTCCTATGCATTGAATATGTGGTGTTGGGTCCATTTCGTTGAGCAAGGGGTAGGTCTTGTCTATTACATATTTGACTTAAGGAAAGTTATCTGTGCTAATTTCAGTCTCTGGTTTTATGGAGCACCCCAACGCACCTTTCCCCATAAGCAAGCACTAGTTGGTTTTCTAAATTTGAGACCCTGTTCTGTTTTGTAATTCAGTTCATGTGTAGTCAAGTTTACATTCCGTGTATTAGTGATATCTTATGATGTTTCTTTTTCTGTGTGACGTAGTTCACGTAGAATCACCGTACCTGCATCCACTCACTATGCCGCTACGGGCCTGATGACACAGATTTCATTGCTGAGTGATATTGCATTGTACGTACGTGCCACAACTTCTTTATCCATTTTTTGCTTTCTGGGATATTTACCTGATACTGTAGACGAGCTTCTTGTGAACACAGCCGTCCCAAATATTGGGGTGGCTGTCTGTTTTTGATTTTAATTTCCGTAAGCTATAGGACCATAAGTGGAAGTGCCATAGGCTGTGTTGCTTTGTTTCTTACGTGTTTCAGGAAACACCATACACTTCTCCAGGGTGGCTGCTGGCAATTTACATCCTGCCAATCAGCATAACAAGGCTCCCTGTTCTCCATATCCTGTCCTACCTTTCTGGATTTTACACTTTTTTCAGATGGCCCTTCTGCCCTTGGGGCAGTGAGACTTCATTGTAGTGCAGATTTCCTTTACAGGCTTGCTTGGTTGGCCAAAAAGGGCGTATGCGTTTTTTCCTGAATATATTCAGGAAAAAACGCATACGCCCTTTTTGGCCAAGTGCATCATTGTCGACGTTGTGCCTCTTTTACTATGCTTTCAGGGCAATTCCAGTCTACCCCCTGCAATCGTTTTCCTGAAATTCTGCCTCGCTTTCAAGTCCCATTCGCAGGCTTCCTTCAATATATTTTTGGAGGATAGCTGTCATTTATAACTCTGCAGGTTTGTGAATTACAGTGCCCCTGAGCTCCTTTCTTCAACTCGTTTTCATGTGAGCTGGGCACAAAACCGCAGGATTGATTCAGGCCCTAATCTGTTTCCAGCAGGGCACACTGAGCCTTTGTTTAATTCCTCTTCCTGGTGGGCAATGAGCGTTACATTTGACCGTGCAGACACCTACAGCTAGTCTCTCATTGGTTCTCCCTATTCCTGTTCACCTTGCACAGAAATTTCAAGCTGTGCCAAAGAGGAGGTTAAAGGCACTGACTCTCCAAGCGGGGAGAGTGTTAGTAAAGCATCTGGAATGGTGAACCCGAGGACCAGGATACGAAAACTGAGATGCATTTTAAATCGTTTCCCAATCACACGGTGGACGATGCTCTGGGTTTCCCATGCATGTTTTAGCTGGAGGAAGAATCCCTTGAACCTGGAGAGTTGGGACCCATGGAATGGGTACCATGCAGTATGACTTCAAAGGGTCTGCATTTGCTCACCGAAACTCACCAATGCTATCAGCCTGAAGTGTCCAGCCTTATGTCTCAACCAGCTCTGTGTGTAGATGTGGTCAATCCTGGTTGCATCACATGCCCTGAGTGAATTATTTAAGAATTGCTCTCTATTTCACTGTCTTTGTGTTTTGTTTTCGAAATTTATTTTGATAATGGGATTTATCGGATTTTCCCTGCTGCGTTTCGGCCGCTGTACACATGCTTGATTCTCTTACGGAGACATATATATCCATGGGTTTTAAGATTCTTCCTAGTCAGGTATATTCCTAGGCGTTGAATATGTGGTGTTGGGTCCATTTCGTTGAGCAAGGAGTAGGTCTTGTCTATTACATATTTGGCTTCTGGAAAGTTATCTGTGCTAATTTCAGTCTCTGGTTTTATGCAGCACCCAACGCACCTTTCCCCATAAGCAAGCACTAGTTGGTTTTCTAAATTTGAGACCCTGTTCTGTTTTGTAATTCAGTTCATGTGTAGTTAAATTTACATTCCGTGTATTAGTGATATCTTATGATGTTTCTTTTTCTGTGTGACGTAGTTCACGTAGAATCACCGTACCTGCATCCACTCACTATGCCGCTACGGGCCTGATGACACAGATTTCATTGCTGTGTTATATTGCATTGCACGTACGTGCCTCAACTTCTTTATCCATTTTTTGCTTTCTGGGATATTTACCTGATACTGTAGACGAGCTTCTTGTGAACACAGCCGTCCCAAATATTGGGGTGGCTGTCTGTTTTTGATTTTAATTTCCGTAAGCTATAGGACCATAAGTGGAAGTGCCATAGGCTGTGTTGCTTTGTTTCTTACGTGTTTCAGGAAACACCATACACTTCTCCAGGGTGGCTGCTGGCAATTTACATCCTGCCAATCAGCATAACAAGGCTCCCTGTTCTCCATATCCTGTCCTACCTTTCTGGATTTTACACTTTTTTCAGATGGCCCTTCTGCCCGGGGGGCAGTGAAACTTCATTTTAGTGCAGATTTCCTTTACAGGCTTGCTTGGTTGGCCAAAAAGTGCGTATGCGTTTTTTCCTGAATATATTCAGGAAAAAACGCATACGCCCTTTTTGGCCAAGTGCATCATTGTCGACGTTCTGCCTCTTTTCCTATGCTTTCAGGGCAACTCCAGTCTAACCCCTGCAATGGTTTTCCTAAAACACTGCCCCGCTTTCAAGTCCCCTTCGTAGGCTTACTTCAATATATTTTTGGAGGATAGCTGTCATTTATAACTCTGCAGGTTTGTGAATTACAGTGCCCCTGAGCTCCTTTCTTCAACTCGCTTTCTTGTGAGCTGGGCACAAAACCGCAGGATTGCTTCAGGCCCTAATCTGTTTCCGGCAGGGCATGCTGAGCCTTTGGTTAATTCCTCTTCCTGGTGGGAAATGAGCGTTACATTTGCCCGTGCAGACACCTACATCTAGTATCTCATTGCTTCTCTTATTCCTGTTCCTCTTGCACAGAAATTGCAAGCTGTGCCAAATACGAGGTTAAAGGCACTGACTCTCCAAGCGGGGAGATTGTTAGTAAAGCATCTGCAATGGCGAACCCGAGGACAAGGATACAAAAACTGAGATGCATTTTAAATTGTTTCCCAATCACACGGTGGACGATACTCTGGGTTTCTCATGCATGTTTTAGCCGGAGGAAGAATCCTTTGAACCTCGAGTGTTGGGACCCATGGAATGGGTACCATGCAGTATGACTTCAAAGGGTCTGCATTTGCTCACCGAAACTCACCAATGCTATCAGCCTGAAGTGTCCAGCCTTATGTCTCAACTAGCTCTGGGTGTAGTTGTGGTAAATCCCGGTTGCATCACATGCCCTGAGTGAATTATTTAAGAATTGCTCTCTATTTCCATGTCTTTGTGTTTTGTTTTTGAAATTTATTTTGATAATGGGATTTATCGGATTTTCACTGCTGCATTTATGCCGCTGTACACATGCTTGATTCTCTTACGGAGACATATATATCCATGGGTTTTAAGATTCTTCCTAGTCAGGTATATTCCTAGGCGTTGAATATGTGGTGTTGAGTCTATTTCGTTGAGCAAGGAGTAGGTCTTGTCTATTACATATTTGGCTTATGGAATGTTATCTGTGCTAATTTCAGTCTCTGGTTTTATGCAGCACCCCAACGCACCTTTCCCCATAAGCAAGCACTAGTTGGTTTTCTAAATTTGAGACCCTGTTCTGTTTTGTAATTCAGTTCATGTGTAGTCAAGTTTACATTCCGTGTATTAGTGATATCTTATGATGTTTCTTTTCTGTGTGATGTAGTTCACGTAGATTCACCGTATCTGCATCCACTCACTATGCCGCTACGGGCCTGATGACACAGATTTCATTGCTGAGTGATATTGCATTGCACGTACGTGCCACAACTTCTTTATCCATTTTTTGCTTTCTGGGATATTTACCTGGTACTGTAGACGAGCTTCTTCTGAACACAGCCGTCCCAAACATAGGGGTGGCTGTCTGTTTTTGATTTTAATTTCCATAATCTTTGGGACCATAAGTGGAAGTGCCATAGGCTGTGTTGCTTTGTTTCTTATGGGTTTCATGAAACACCATACACTTCTCCAGGATGGCTGTTGGCAATTTACATCCTGCCAATCAGCATAACAAGGCTCCCTGTTCTCCATATCCTGTCCTAACTTTCTGGATTTTACACTTTTTTCAGATGGCCCTTTTGCCCAGGGGGCAGTTAGACTTCATTGTAGTGCACATTTCCTTTACAGTCTTGCATGGTTTGCGAAAAAGGGCGTATGCGTTTTTTCCTGAATATATTCAGGAAAAAACGCATACGCACTTTTTGGCCATGTGCACCATTGTCGACGTTCTGCCTCTTTTCCTATGCTTTCTGGGCAATTCCAGTCTACCCGCTGCAATCGTTTTCCTGAAATTCTGCCCCGCTTTCAAGTCCCCTTCGCAGGCTTACTTCAATATATTTTTGGAGGATAGCTGTCATTTATAACTCTGCAGGTTTGTGAATTACAGTGCCCCTGAGCTCCTTTCTTCAACTCGCTTTCTTGTGAGCTGGTTACAAAACCGCAGGATTGCTTCAGGCCCTAATCTGTTTCTGGCAGGGCACGCTGAGCCTTTGGTTAATTCCTCTTCCTGGTGGGAAATGAGCCTTACATTTGCCCGTGAAGACACCTATAGCTAGTCTCTCATTGGTTCTCCCTATTCCTGTTCATCTTGCGCAGAAATTGCAAGCTGTGCCAAACAGGAGGTTAAAGGCACTGACTCTCCAAGCGGGGAGAGTGTTAGTAAACCGTCTGGAGTGGTGAACCCGAGGACCAGGATACGAAAACTGAGATGCATTTTAAATCGTTTCCTAATCACACGGTGTACCATACTCGGCCTTTCCCACGCATGTTTTAGCTGAAGAAAGAATCCCTTGAACCTGGAGAGTTGGGACTCTTGGAATGGGTACCATGCAGTATGACTTCAAAGGATCTGCATTTGTTCACCGAATCTCACCAATGCTATCAGCCTGAAGTGTCCAGCCTTATGTCTCAACCAGATCTGGGTGTACATGTGGTAAATCCAGGTTGCATCACATGCCCTGAGTGAATTATTTAAGAATTGCTACCTATTTCACTGTCATAGTGTTTTGTTTTTTAAATTTATTTTAATAATGGGATTTATCGGATTTTCACTGCTTCGTTTATGCCGCTGTACATGCGCTTGATTCTCTTACGGAGACATATAAGTCCATGGGTTTTAAGACTCTTACTAATCCGGTATATTCTTAGGCATTGAATATGGCGTGTTGAGTCCATTTCGTTGAGCAAGGAGTAGGTCTTGACTATTACATATTTGGCTTATGGAATGATATCTATGCTAATTTCAATCTCTGGTTTTATGCAGCACCCCAACTCACCTTTCCCCTTAAGGAAGCATAAGTTGGTTTTCTTAATTTGAAACCCTCTTCTCTTTTGTAATTCAGTTCATGTGTAGCCATATTAACATTCCATGTATTAGTGATATCTTATGTCTTTTTCTTTTTGAATTATGTGACTTCGAATGATCACACGTAACTCCTCTGGAGTTGTTATAACTGGCTGTATTTCATTGATTTCCAGGCTGAGTAATATTCCACTCTACATAAGCACCACATCTCTGTCCGTTTTTTCTCTGCAGATACATTTAAGTTATATCCTAGTCGAGGATCTTTTAAACAGAGAGGTGGTAAACATTGGGGTGCCTGTGTCCTCTCGATTTTTGTTTTTCCCAAGATATACGTCCATGAGTGCAAGTGGCCTGTGCTCGGTAGCTCATTTTTTGATGCTTTAGTAAACACAATACACTTATCCAGAGTGACCGTTGGCAATATACATTTCCACTATAAGACTCACAGGGCTCCCTTTTCTCCTTGCCCTGTCCTGCATTTCTGGTGTTTACACTTTATGAGGACGGCTCTTCTGACTGATGCAAAGTGATATGTTTTGTAGTATTGATTTCCAGTGCCCACCTGTTTGGTTGGCTAAAAAAGTGTATGCCCTTTTCTTGAATATATACAGAAAAAGACGCATACACCCTTTTTGGCCAACTGCAATGTTGGCAATGTTCAGCCCCTTTTCTTGTGCTTCATGGCGAGTCCTTTCTACCTCTTCCAATCCCTTTCCTGCCATTCTCCGTTGCTTACAAGTCCTTTTCTCTGACTTTCCTCAAGACATTTTTCAGTGATAGATATTTTCAACTCTGGAGTTTCGTGAATTTTAGTGCCCCTGAGTTCCATTTTCCAACTTGTGTTTATGGGAACTGGCCACAAAGCATCAGGATTCCTCAAGCCCTATTCTGTTTCCATGGGCAACCCTAGCTTTTGGTCAATTCGTCTTCCTGATTGGAAATTAGAGTGGCATGTGCCTGTCCGAACACCTAGGACTTGTCTCTCATTGTTCCTCCTCCTTCTGCTTCATCCTCTGGACAAATTCCAAACTGTATGCAACAGGATGTTGACAGTGCTGACATCTCCAAGTGGGGAGACTGTTAGTAAAGACGCTGGAGTGGTGAACCCTAGCACCAAGAGATGAGGAGATGAGATGCCTTTTCCAAACTTTTCCCGATCAGACGGTATACCATCCTCTGGGTGTGACAGGCATGTTTTAGGTGTAGGAAGGGTCCCATTCATGTGAGGAGAACACCAGGGGATTTTCAATATCAGTGTCTCTCCGCAACCCAAACTGGGGAAATTTTTAAGCTACGGCTACACATATGTTCATTAAGGGCCTTGGGAAGTAGGCAGAGTCCAAACTTTAGATGATTGAAGTCTTCAGGGTCAGAAGCACTCACCACTTCTTCCCTTAGATTCCATTTTTACTGTCATTGATGGATGATGTCAATACAAATATCTATTCTTTTTCAGATCATTTCCCCTTATAGGTTATTGCAAAATATTGAGTGTAGTTCCCTGTGCTATACAGTAGTTCCTTGCTGATGATTTCATACATAGCAGTGTGTATGTGTTAATCCCAAACTGTTAATTTATCCCTCCTCCTACCATTTCCCTTTGGTAATAATAAATTATAAGATTTTATGCTTCTCAGAAATGGGGGAGCTGAAAGAGAGGTATCATTTTCAATGCAAAAGCATTTAAAACAAGATTGAAGCTTTAACCAAGATTATTAGATGTACATCCTTGGAAAGAAATCACTTTGTTTCTCTAATATTGACCTGACAAAGAAGACAAACCTTTTCACTGAACTTGCTTATAAGAAAGTGATGGAAATATCAAATGGAAGTGTTAGAAACATCTTATTTTACCCGAGCCTTATACACTGTTCTATGTTAATTACAGTTTGGCTCACACATCTGTTCATTGAAGTTACAATGGTCTCAATTTCTGTTACTGATCCTCCAGAGTGGACGCCAACAAGTGTCCCCCTGCCCAGTATCATTGGAGCCAATAGATCGAGACTGAGTTTGGTTCAAAAGCAAAGGAAACTTTATATTTTGATCAGAGAATGGAGAGGTGCTACCCTGTGGGCTGTGGGCTGGGCTGCTGTGTAGAGATCCTGTCAGAGTCACTGGGAGGGAGGGTGCTGAGCTCTCGAGGACCTGGTTGGCTGCAGCTCAGGCTCTATGTCACGGAGTCTGAACTGGGCCCCAGGAGCTGACGTGTCATCGAGCCATTCTGCTCTAGGAAATCTGGTCTGAAGTGCCGGGTGTGGAACCTCTGTATGTGGGACCATAGGAGCACCTGAAATTAGACAAAGCACAAAGGATAAAAATGGTTAGACTTTATTTTATTGCCCAGATTCTATTTTTATCTCCCAGGCATTTTTAAGGGGCTTTGCCTGGGACAAACTTCTCTTCTGCCTTTTGTCCCTTTCCTCATTCTTGGAGTGCTGCGGGTGCAGACCCTTCTTCTGTAACTGCTGAGTGCTGAGTTAGGAGGCTTCATACCCGTGGGCGAGGGTCAGAACTTCTCCCCAGCAGCCTCCAGGTGACGTTGATTGTCCCCAGGCCTCCTGCCTCCCTGCTCGTCTGCCTGAGCACCAGTATTGGAAGTGTTATAGATTCTAATGACCTTTAAGGGTCCAGAAAGGAGATGTGCAGTGGCGCTGTGAGGTCCAGTTTCACTCCACCCCACATTTGTTCGGCCACCTTAGGCTGACCGTTTCTGCCAGCCTAGATGCTCTGATTGACCGTTTCTGCCAGCCTAGATGCTCTGACCAACAGTCTGCGCTTTCTTCCATTAGGCCCCTGAATTAACGTAAAAACAGCACCAGGTGTCAGGATCCTGCCCGCTCAGCTCCCAGACAGTCCAGGGTCAGTGGTGATGAAGGATCATGATGGTCACTGAGTCAAGAGCCTTTGGAAGTAAACAGGAGTCCAGCCGGTCTTATTGGCCACCATCATCAGGGTGTCTGTAGGCTTTTCTATGGTGACAGCATGATATACGGTTCCCCCGCCAAGATTATTAGCTCCCTTCTGGGTACAGTAAGTACTGCAAGCAGTAGTCTACTCTTTTGGGACACACTCTTGTTTTATGAGAGAAACTTCAGATCAAGTGATGGTCACACGTGTCATCATGGTGCCCCGTTGCCCCCGGTTATCTCTCTGGAGGTTGGAGTTGGAGGGCCTCCTCAATCGAGGTCAGTGTGCCCACAGAGCAAACCCTGCAACTTCAGGGCATGGTTGGGGGTTAGGATCACCACGTGGGGTCCGTTTCCCTTAGAAGGGAGGTGGCCTTTTGGACTGCTGATTTCCAGGTTTTCAGATACCACCAGTATCTTGGCCAGATGTGGCGGTGGGCCAAGCCCCTTGGTGACCATAGTTTATCCTACCTGGATGGCATTCTTGCATTGTTCCATTTCAAGTGGTCCCAGTTTTTGCACTAATACTCCAATGGCGATTCACCTTTCACCAGGAATGTAAAGGTCAAAGGGTTTAGCTAAATTAGGGAGTTCCAGGGCAAGGGTCTGAATTGACTGCTCTTTCCATTCTTGAAAGGCCACTTCTGGATTCTATTCAAAAGGATCATCATCTTTTCCTTTCAGTGTTTCATATAGAGGCCCAGCTAGTAGACTGTAGTTAGGGATCCAGAGGCAGGAAACCCTGGCTTCCCCAGGAACCCCTAAGCTGTCTTCTAGTTTCAGAAAGGGGTAAGGCTGTAAATTGTTTCTTCCCTTTCCTGGGATGGGCTTCTCCGAACTTCTGTGAGAATGAAGCCCAGGCAGGTCACCGTAGTCTGTGATACTTGAGCTTTTTCGTGGACAACTTCTATCCTTTATTGGCTTGGTAGTTCTGAGGCCTCCTTAGTAGGGCTGGCGATCAGAATGTCGTCTGAATATTGAAGGAGTGTTTCCTTTTCCAGAGGTAGAACTTTTAGGTCTTTAGCTGAGCTTTCCCCAAAGATGGTGTGGGAATTTTTGAACCCTTGGGGCAAGACAGCCTGGAAGTATTGTTTTAGTTGTATGTTGAGTCCTGTCACTCACAAGCCAAAATTTCTTGTGACTCTGGGACTAATGGAATACAAAAGAAGGCATCAGTGAAGACTAATACAGAATACCAAGTCCTGGTGGTTGGTAGAATGACCAGCAGGGTGTAGGATTTAGGAACTACTGGAGGTATATCCTCAGTGGCTTCACTGACTGTCCTGACATCCTTTACCAGGACTCCAGCAGCCCACGGGGCTCTCGTGTTCAGGCCCCTCCCAGGATATGGGATTCCCTGGGCAGGTCCTCTGCAGTCCATGGGGCTCCCGTGGTCAGGCCCCTCCCAGGATACAGAGCTACCCTTGCAGGTACCTTGGCAGGGCTGGGCACACAGGAACCGTGCACATAGCCCTCATTGCAGAGCACTCCCAGCTCACCTGTCGCTCAGATCTGACACAGAGCACCTCAGAGCAGGACTTGAACTAACAAACAGCAGCTCTGACAGGTCTGTGACCCTGGGCATCACTCTGTGCGGCCTCCTCCACCTGGTCTTCCAGAGACTTCCACTGCACCCGGGGCACCAGGCCTCTGTCTCCAACCACCACCCACCCCTCCTCTCCCTGACTCCTGGGTTCCTCTCATTAGGAGAGGGTTTTCTTGAAGTTGTCTCCCACTCATGGGCCAGATAATATAATTAGAAAACAAGGCAGAGCTGCAGCCCCTTGTCTATCCTGACTCTCAGGAGCCCACACCTGTTCCTTGGACCTGGCCAATTCAGCAAGTTCCATTTTCAGCAACTGTGAGCCCCTGAGGGGTGATTATTGGCTGGCTTGGGAAGCCTGACCGTGCCGGCCAGCCCTCCCCAGGTGTGCCTGGGTTGAGATCAATATAAACACCGCTCCAGGCAGCAAGAGCCCCTGCAGCTGTGCCTGACGCCATTTTCTCTGCCCTGTCAGCAGTCTCGGGGCTGGGCTGGTGGGAGGGAGTGAGAGGCCACGGCTTTGTGGGTGTCCCAGTGTGAGTGGGGCTCTGCTGGACTTTCTGCAGCAGTTGCCAAGATGCTACCTGCTAAAGAAGAGGATGTGTCACCCACACCTGCCGCTGGAATTTCTCCCTGGGCACAGGTGAGGAAGGAAGAAAGCAGTGGGGGCCGGGACAGCAGGGGTATCTCAGGCAGGGAAATGGAGAGCTTCCAGAAAAGCACCCAGGGCCAGGACCATCCTGGCTGGCCTGCAGGCACCAAGTCGGCTGGCATGCTGTCCCTCATGTGGCTCCATGGCCCTTCCTCTAGGTTTTCAAGTCCTTGTACATATTCAGGTGTTTAGCCTTGGAAGGGTGGGAACATTTCAGCAGCAGCTGGCCTGGGGCTCGGCCCACGTTTACTCACAGATACCTCGGCACGGTCCCCCAGCTTTGCAGTGAGGACGCTTGTTGCGAGGAGCATGCTGGCTGAATGGGAGATGATTCCCCACCACTGACCAACTTCAGAATTGTTTGCAATTGGAGCAAGTGCCCTGAAACGGTTTTCCTCTGTGTAACTGGTGGGTTCTGTTCTTTTTTATCTTTTTTTCGTTTTTGGTTCAAGGTAGATTTTATTCCTCTTTTGTGTATTTACAGATATAAGCGTGGAAATAATTTATTCATATAAATACATGTATGTGAAGGGAAGAATATTTTTTCTGTTTTACTTTTTTTAATTTTATTTTTTTATTTTGAATTTAATTTTATATTTTTATACAGCAGGTTGTTTTTGGTTATCTACTTTATACATATAAATGTATACATACCAATCCCAATATCTCAACTCCTCCCACCACCATCCCCAACAGCTTTCCCCCCTTGTTGTCCATACGTTTGTTGTATACATGTATTGCTCTATTTCTGCCTTGCAAAATGGTTCATCTGTACAATTTTTCTAGGTTCCACATATATGCATTAATATACAAGATTTGTTTTTCTCTTTCTGACTTACTTCACTCTGTATGACAGTCTCTAGATCCATCAACGTCTCTACAAATGTCCCAATTTCATTCCTTTTTATGGCTTAGTAATATTCCATTTTATATATGTACCACATCTTTATGCATTCGTCTGTCTGTGGGCATTTAGGTTGCTTCCATTTCCTGGATAGTGTAAATAGTGATGCAATGAACATTGTGGTGAATGTCTCTTTTTGATTTATGGTTTTGTCTGGGTATATGCCCAGTAGAGGGATTGCTGTATCATATGGTAATTCTATTCTTAGTTTTATAAGAAACTCCATAATGTTCTCCACAGTGACTGTATCAATTTACGTTCCCAACAATAGTGGAAGAGGATTCCTTATCTCCACACCGTTTCCAGCATTTGTTGTTTGTAGATTTTCTGATGATGCCCATTCTAATAGGTGTGAGGTGATACACCATGGATGAGTCTATTTCGTTGAGCAAAGAGTAGGTCTTGTTTATTACGTATTTGGCTTATGGAATGGTATGTGTGCTAATTTCAATCTGTTTTTATACAGCAGCCCAACTCAACTTTCCCCTTAAGCAAGCATAAGGTTTTTATCTAAATGTGAGACTCTGTTCGGTTTTGTAATTCAGTTTATGTGTAGCCAAGTTTACACTCCCTCTATTAGTGATATCTTATGATAATTATCTTTCTTTGTGTGACATATTTCTCTTAGAATCATCATAATTAAATCCACTCAATTTGCTGCTACAGGCCTGATGACATTGATTTCACTGCTGAGTGATATTCCGTTGCACGTAAGTAGCACAACTTCTTTATCCATTTTTTTCTTTCTGGGATATTTAATTTGTACTGGACTCGAGGTTCTTGTAAACACAGCAGCCCTAAATTTTGTGTTGGCTGTGTCTTGTTGATTTTAATTTTCCTAAGCTATAGGGCCAAAAGTGGAAGTGCCCTAGGCTCTGTAGCTTTGTTTTTTAGATGTTTCAGGATACACCATGAACATCTCCAGAGTGTCTGTTGGCAATTTACATCCCGCCCATCAGCATAACACGGCTCCCTGTTCTCCATGGCCTGTCCTGTGTTTCTGGTTTTTACACTTTATTCAGATGGCCTTTTTGACGAATGGGAAATGTGACTTCATTGTAGTGTGGATTTCCATTGCTGGAGTGCTTGGTTGGCCAAAATGTTCATATGCGTTTTTTCCTGAATATATTCAGGAAAAATGTATACGCACTTTTTGTCCATGTGCATCACTGCCAAAGATCTGCCGCTTTTCATATGCTTTAAATGCAATTCCAATCTACCTCTTGAAATATGATTCCTGCAATTCTGCCTCGTTTTCAAGTCCTCTTTGCAGACTTACTTCGATATATTTTTGCCAATAGCTGTCATTTATCTCTGCAGGTTTGTGAATTACAGTGCCCCTGAGCTCCTTTCTTAACTCGCTTCCTTGTAAGCTGGCCACAAAACTGCAGGTTTGCTTCAGGCCATAATCAGGGTCCGGCACGGCACTCTGAGCCTTTGGTTAATTCCTCTTCCTGGTGGGAAATTAGAGTTAAATGTGCCCCTCCAGATACCTGCCTCACTCCCAGCCACATGGTGATGTATGTCCTCAGGTTTGAGGCCCTATGTGATGGGTTCCTCATCTTTTGATGATGTGGCCCCACTGTTGTGTGGACACTCCTGCCTGGTTCCCATCCCCTTGGTGATGTGGGCCCTCTGGTGAGACTCTGATCCTGGTTGGGTTCCTCACACATCCGTGAGGTGAGCCCTCTTCTCTGAGGTCACTCCTGCCTGGCTGGCACAACCCGCCTTGTTGACTTCGGCACCCTGGTGGCAGTTGGAGCCTGCTGGGAGCCTCCTTCCCGCGGTGATGAGGCCCTCTGGCGTCAGACCCTAATGGCGGGGTTCCCACATTTTCTGATACGTGCTAAGTGGTACGAGGGCACTCCTGCCAGGTTCCCATCCTCATGAGCGTGTGGGCCTTCTGTTCTGAGGTCCTAACGGCTGGGTTGCTCACACTTTCATGATGTGGGCCCTCTGCTGTGAGGTCAATCCTGCCTGGCTGGCACACGTCGCCTTGGCGACGTGGACCCTCTGGTGGCAGTTGGAACGTGCTGGGGCCTCCTCCCCTCAGTGATGAGGGCCTTCTGGTGTCAGGCCCTAAGTGCTGGGCTCCACACATTTTCTGATGTGTGCCCAGTGGTGCGAGTCACTCCTGCCAGGTTCCCATCCCCATGGGCATGTGGGACTTCTGTTCTGTGGTCCCAACTGCTGGGTTGCTCACAGTTTCATGATTTGGGCCCTTTGCTGTGTGTCCACTCTGGCCTGTATCCCATAGTGTCAGTGCTCTGGGCCTCCAGCTTGGAGTTTCCAACTTCTCGATTCCTCACCTTTTTTATTCTATGGGCCCTCGGTTGTGCGTCTCCTCCTGCATGCCTCACTCCCAGCCCCTTCGTGATGTGTGTCCCCTTGTTTGAGGCCACATGTGCTGTGTTCCTCACCTTTCTATAATGTGGCCACACTGGTGTGAGGACACTCTTGCCTGGTTCCCATTCCCTTGGTGATGTTGGCCCCACTGCTGTTAGGACAGTCTTGCCTGGTTGGCATCACCTTGGTGATGTTGGCCCTCTGGTGAGAGTCTGATCCTGGTTAGGTTCCTCACCCTTCTGTGAGGTGGGCCCTCTGCTCTGAGGTCACTCCTGCCTGGCTGGCACACCCCGCCTTGGCAACGTCGGCCATATGGTGGCAGTTGGAGCCTGCTGGGAGCCTCCTCCCCTCGGTGATAAGGGCCCTCTGGCCTCAGGCCCTAACTGCTGGGTTCCCACATTTTCTGATTCGTGCTAAGTGGTGCAAGGACACTCCTGCCAGGTTCCCATCCCCATGGGGATGTGAGCCTTCTGCTCTGAGGTCCCAACGGCTGTGTTGCTCACAGTTTCATGATGAGGGCCCTCTGGTGTGAGTTCACTCCTGCCTAGATCCCATAGCCTCGCTGTTCCTGGCTGCCTGCCGGAGGTTCCAACTGTGGGATTCCTCACCTTTTTTATTCTATGGTCCCTCTGTTTTGAGGATCCTCTGGCCTGCCTCACTCCCAGCCCCTTGGTTTTGTGTGTCCTCAGGTTTGAGGCCACGTGTGCTGGGTCCCTCAAATTATGGTGATGTAGCCCCACTGGCGTGAGGACACTCCTGCCTGGTTCCCATTCCCTTGGTGATGTTGGCCCTCTGGTGACAGTCTGATCCTTGTTGGGTTCCTCACACTTCTGTGAGGTGGGCTTTCTGCTCTGAGGTCACTCCTGCCTGGTTGGCACACCCCGCCTTGGTGACATCGGCCTTATGGTGGCAGTTGGAGCCTGCTGGGAGCCTCCTCCCCTCGGTGATGAGCGTCCTCTGGCCTCAGGTCCTAACTGCTGGGTTCCCACATTTTCTGATTCGTGGAAGTGGGCCGAGGACACTCCTGTCAGGTTCCCATCCCCATAGGGATGTGGGCCTTCTGCTCTGAGGTCCCATCCGCTGGGTTGCTCACAGTTTCATGATGTGGGACCTCTGCTGTGAGTTTGCTGTGGCCTGGATTCCATAGACTCTGTGCTCTGGGCGGCCTACTGCCCGGTTCCAACTGCTGGATTCCTCACAACTTTTATTCTGTGGGCTCTGTTTTGTGAGGATACTCCTGCTTGCCTCACTCCTAGCCCCTTGGAGATGTGGGTCCCCTGTTTTAGGCCACATGTTCTGGGTTCCTCACCTTTCTATAATGTGGCCACACTGGTGTGAGGACCCTCCTGCCTGGTTCCGATCCCCTTGGTGATGTGGGCCCTCTGGTGAGAGTCTTATCCTGGCTGGTTTCCTCACCCTTCTGTGAGGTAGGCCCTCTGCGGTGAGGTCACTCCTGCCTGGCTGGCACACATCACCTTGGTGACGTGGGCCCTCAGTTGGGAGTTGGTGTCTGCTGCGAGTCTCCGTCCCTCGGTAATGAGGGCCCTCTTGCGTCAGACCCTAACTCCTGGGCTCCCAAAATTTGCAGATGTGCGACCTGTGGTGCGAGTACACTCCTGTCAGGTTCCCAACCCCATGGGAATTTGGGCCTTCTGCTCTGAGGTCCCAACGGCTGGGGTGCTCACAGTTTCATGATGAGGGCCCTCTGATGTGCGTTCATTCCGGCCTAGATCCCATAGGCTTGCTGCTCCTGGGCGCCTGCTGGGAGGTTCCAACTGCGGCATTCCTCACCTTTTTTATTCTATGGGCCCTCTGTTTTGAGGCTCCTCCTGACTGCCTCAATCCCAGCCCCATTGTGATGTGTGTCCTCTGGTGTGAGGCCACGTGTGCTGGGTCCCTCACCTTTCGATGATGTGGCCCCAATGGTGTGAGGACACTCGTGCCTGTTTCCCAGCCCCTTGGTGATGTGGCCCCTCTGGTGAGAGTCTGATCCTGGCTGGGTTCCTTACCGTTCTGTGAGGTGGGCCCTGTGCTCTGAGGTAACTCCTGCCTGGCTTGCTCCCATTGCCTTGGTGACGTCGGCCCTCTGGTGGCAGTTGAATCCTTTTGGAGACTCCTATCCTCGGTGATGAGGTCCCTCTGGCGTCAGGCTCTAACTGCTGGGCTCCCCAGGTTTTCTGATGTGAGCCCAGTGATGCCAGGACACTCGTGAAATGTTCCCATCCCCATGGCGATATGGGCCTTCTGCTCTGAGGTTCCAACGACTGGGTTGCTCACAGTTTCCTGATGTTAGCTCTCTGGTGTTAGTTCACTCATTCCTAGATCCCATAGCCTCTGTACTCTGGGCCGCCTGCTGGGAAGTTCCAACTGCTGGGTTCCTCACCTTTTTTATTCTTTGGGCCCAGTGTTGGGAGGCTCCTCCTGCCTGTGTCACTCCCAGCCCCTTGGTGATGTAGGTCCTCTGGTTTGTGGCCACATGTGCCAGTTTCCTCATCTTTTAGTGATGTGGCCCCACTGGTGTGAGGACACTCGTGCCTGGTTCCCATCCCCTTGGTGATATGGGCCCTCTGGTGAGAGTCTGATCCTGGTTAGTTTCCTCACACTTCTTTGAGGTGGGCCGTCTGCTGTGAGGTCACTCCTGCCTGGCTGGCACACCCCGCCTTGGCGACGTGGGCCCTCTTGTGGTAGTTGGAACATGCTGGGAGCCTCCTCCCCTCAGTGATGAGGGCCCTCTGGCGTCAGGCCCTAACTGCTGGGTACCCACATTTTCTGATATGTGCTAAGTGGTGTGAGGACACTCCTGCCATGCTCCCAACACCTTGGGGATGTGGACCTTCTGCTCTGAGGTCCAAATGGCTGGGTTGCTCACAGTTTCATGATGTGGACCCTCTGCTGTGAGTTTACTGCGGCCTGAATCGCATAGACTTGGTGCTCTTGGCCGCCTGCTGAGAGGTTCCCATTGCTGGATTCCTCAGCTTTTTTATTCTATGGGCCCTGTGTTGTGAGGCTACTCCTGCCTGCCTCATTCCGAGCCCCTTGGAGATGTGGGTCTTCTGGTTTAGGCCACATGTGCTGGGTTCCTCACCTTTCTCTGATGTGGCCACACTGGTGTGAAGATTCTCCTGCCTGGTTCTGATCACCTTGGTGATGTGGGCCCTCTGGTGAGAGTCTTATCCTGGTTGTGTTCCTCACCCTTCTGTGAGGTAGGCCCTCTGTGGTGAGGTCACTCCTACCTGGCTGTCACACGTCACCTTGGCGACGTGGGCCCTCAGTTGGGTGTTGGTGCCTGATTGGAGTCTCCTCCCCTTGGTAATGAGGGCCCTCTGGCGTCAGGCCCTAACTCCTGGGTTCCCTAAATTCTCTGATGTGTGCCCTGTGGTGCGAGTACACTTCTGACAGGTTCCCAACCCCATGGGTATGTGGGCCTTCTGCTCTGAGATCCCAACGCCTAGGTTGCTCACAGTTTCATGATGACGGCCCTCTGGTGTGAGATCACTCCGGCCTGGATCCCATAGTCTCGCTGCTCCTGGCCGCCTGCTGGGAGGTTCCAACTGCGGGATTCTTCACCTCTTTAATTCTATGGTCCCTCTGTTTTGAGGCTCCTCCTGCCTGCCTCAATCCCAGCTCCCTTGTGATGTGTGTCCTCTGGTTTGAGGCCACGTGTGCTGGGTCCCTCACTTTTCGGTGATGTGGCCCCACTAGTGTGAGGACACTCCTGCCTGGTTCCCATTCCCTTGGTGATGTGGGCCCTCTGGTGAGAATCTGATCCTCTTTGGTTCTTCACACTTCTGTGAGGTTGACCCTCTGCTCTGAGGTCACTCCTGCCTGGTTGTCGCACTCCGCATTGGCGACGTCGCCCCTCTGGTAGCAGTCGGAGCTGGCTGGGAGCCACCGCCCCTCGGTGATGAGGGCCCTCTGGCATCAGGCACTAATTGCTGGGCTCCCCACATTTTTTCATGTGTGCCCACTCTTGCGATGACACTCCTGCTTGTTTCCCTTCCCCATGGGGATGTGGGCCTTCTGCTCTGTGGTCACAACGGCTGGGTTGCATACAGAATCACAATGAGGGCCCTCTGTTGTGAGTTCATGCCGGCCTGGATCTCATGTGCTCTGGGCCGCCTGCTAGGAAGATCCAACTGCTGGTTTCCACACCTTTTGTATACAATGGGACATGTGTTGTGAGGTTAATCCTGCCTGCTTCACTCCGAAACCCATGGTGATGTGGGTCCTCTGGTTTGAGGCCACATGTGCTGGGTACCTCAACTTTTGATGATGTGGCCCCACGGGTGTGAGGACACTCCTGCCTGGTTCCCATCACCTTGGTGATGTGGGCCCTCTGGGGAGAGTCTGATCCTGGCTGGGTTCCCTACCATTCTGTGAGGTGGGCCCTCTGATGTCAGGTCACTCCTGCCTGGCTAGTTCACATCGCCTTGGCAACGTGGGCCCTCTGTTGGCCACTGGAGCATGCTGGGAGCCTCCAACTCCCGTGAATGATGGCCCTGGAAAAAATGCATATGCCCTTTTTGGCCAAGTGCTTCATTGACGAGGTTCTGCCACTTCTCTTATGCTTTCAGAGCAATTCACGTCTACCTCCTGAAATCGGATTCCAGCAATTCTGCCCCACTTTCAAGTCCTCTTCGCAGCCTTAATTCAATATATTTTTGTACGATTTCTGTCATTTATAAGTCTGCAGGTATGTGAATGACAGTGCCCCTGAGCTCCTTTCCTCAACTCGCTTTCTTGTGAGCTGGCCACAAAACTGCAGGATTGCTTCAGGCCCTAATCTTGTTCCAGCACGGCATGCTGAGCCTTTGGTTAATTCCTTTTCCTGTTGGGAAATGAGTGTTAAAATTGCCCGTGCATACTGGGCATATACCCTGAGAAAACCAAAATTCAAAAAGAGTCATGTACCAAAATGTTCATTGCAGCTCTATTTACAATAGCCCGGAGATGAAAAGAACCTAAGCGCCCATCATCGGATGAATGGATAAAGCAGATGTGGCACATATACACGATAGAATATTACTCAGCCTTAAAAGGAAATGAAACTGAGTTATTTGTAATGAGATGGATAGACCTAGACTCTGTCAAACAGAGTGAAGTAAGTCAGAAAGAAAAAGACAAATAGCGTATGCTAACACATATATATGGAATTTAAAGGAAAAAAATGTCATGAAGAACCTAGGGATAAGACAGGAATAGAGGCGCAGACCTACTGGAGAACGGAATTGAGGATATGGGGAGGGGGAATGGTGAGTTTTGACAGGGCGAGAGAGAGTCATGGACATATACACACTAACAAATGTAGTAAGGTAGATAGCAGGGGGGAAGCAGCCGCAAGGCACAGGGATATTAGCTCGGGGCGTTGGGACAGCCTGGAGGGGTGGAAGGGGGAGAGAGGGAGGGAGGGAGACACAAGAGGGAAGACACAGGGAGCATACGTATATGTATAGCTGATTCACTTTGTTATAAAGCAAAAACTAACACACCATTGTAAAGCAATTATACCCCAATAAAGATGTTAAAAAAAATATTTGCCCGTGCACACACCTACCGATAGTCTCCCATTGGTTCTCCGTATTCCTGTTCATCTTGCACAGAAATTGCAAACAGTGCCAAACAGGAGGTTAAAGGCACTGACTCTCCAAATGGGGAGGGTGTAAGAAAAGGGTCTGGAATGGTGAACCTGAGTACCAGGGGACGAAAACAGACATGCATGTAAAAAGGTTTCCCAGTCACACGGTGGAGCATACTCTGGGTTTCCCATGCAAATTTTAGCAGAAGGAAGAATCCCTTGAACCTGGAGAGTTGGGAACCATGGAATGGGTACCAGGCAGTATGACATCAAAGGGTCTGCATTTGCTCACTGAACCTCACCAATGCTATCAGCCCAAAGGGTCCAGCCTTATCTCTCACCCAGCTCTGGGTGTAGATGTGGTAAACCAGGTTGCATCACATGCCCTGAGTGAGTTATTTAAGAATTGCTCTCTATTTCACTGTCATTGTGTTTTGTTTTTGAAATTTTTTTTTGACACTGGGATTTATCGGATTTTCACTGCTGCGTTAATGCCGCTGTACACACTCTTGATTCTCTTATGGAGACATAAATATCCACGGGTTTTAAGACTCTTCCTAGTCAGGTATATTCCTAGACGTTGAATATGTGGTGTTGAGTCCATTTCGTTGAGCAAGGAGTAGGTCTTGTCTATTACATATTTGGCTTATGGAACGGTATCTGTGCTAATTTCAGTCTCTGGTTTTATGCAGCACTCCAACGCACCTTTCGCCATAAGAAAGCACAAGTTGGTTTTCTAAATTTGAGACTGTTCTGTTTTGTAATTCAGTTCATGTGTAGTCAAGTTTACATACTGTGTATTAGTGATATTTTATGATGTTTCTTTTTATGTGTTACTTATTTCACGTAGAATCACCATACCTGCATCCACTCACTATGCCGCTACGGGCCTGATGACACAGATTTCATTGCTGAGTGATATTCCATTGTACGTACGTACCACAACTTCTTTATCCATTGTTTGCTCTCTGAGATATTTACCTGGTACTGTAAACGAGGTTCTTGTGAACAGAGAGGTCCCAAACTTTGAGGTGGCTGGGTGTTTTTGATTTTAATTTCCCTAAGCTGTAGGACCATAAGTGGAAGTGCCATAGGCTGTGTTGCTTTGTTTCTTACGTGTTTCAGGAAACACATAACACTTCTCCAGAATGGCTGTTGGCAATTTACATTATATGCATCAGCATAATAAGGATACCTGTTTTCCATTGCCTGTCCTCCGTTTATGGATTTTACAATTTTTTTAAATGGCCCTTTTTCCCTGGGGGCACTGAGACTTCATTGTAGTGCAGGTTTATTTACAAGCTTGCTTGGTTGGCCAAAAAGTGCGTATGCGTTTTTTCCTGAATATATTTAGGGAAAAAAGCATCCGCACTTTTTGGACAAGTGCATCAGTATCGAAGTTCTGCCTCTTTTCCTATTCTTTAAGTGCAATTCCAGTTTAACCCTTCAATCGTTTTCCTGAATTTCTGCCCCGCTTTCAAGTCCCCTTCGCAGGCTTACTTCAATATATTTTTGGAGGATAGCTGTCATTTATAACTCTGCAGGTTTGTGAATTACAGTGCCCCTGAGCTCCTTTCTTCAACTCGCTTTCTTGTGAGCTGGGCACAAAACCGCAGGATTGCTTCAGGCACTAATCTCTTTCCAGCAGGGCATGCTGAGCCTTTGGTTAATTCCTCTTCCTAGTGGGAAATGAGCATTACATTTGCCCGTGCAGACAACTACAGCTAGTCTCTCATTGGTTCTCCCTATTCCTGTTCATCTTGCAGAGAAATTGCAAGCTGTGCCAAAGAGGATGTTAAAGGCACTGACTCTCCAAGCAGGGAGAGTGTTAGTAAAGCATCTGGAATGGTGAACACGAGGACCAGGATACGAAAACTCAGATGCATTTTAAATCGTTTCCCAATCACACGGTGGACGATACTCTGGGTTTCACATGCATGTTTTAGCTGGAGGAAGAATCCCTTGAACCTGGAGAGTTGGGACCCATGGAATGGGTACCATGCAGTATGACTTCAAAGGGTCTGCATTTGCTCACCAAAACTCACCAATGCTATCAGCCTGAAGTGTCCAGCCTTATGTCTCAACCAGCTCTGGGTGTAGATGTGGTCAATCCCGGTTGCATCACATGCCCTGAGTGAATTGTTTAAGAATTGCTCTCTATTTAACCGTCTTTGTGTTTTGTTTTTGAAATTTATTTTGATAATGGGATTTATCGGATTTTGACTGCTGCGATTATGCCGCTGTACACACGCTTGATTCTCTTATGGAGACATATAAATCCATGGGTTTTAAGATTCTTCCTAGTCAGGTATATTCGTAGGCGTTGAATATGTGGTGTTGAGTCCATTTCGTTGAGCAAGGAGTAGGTCTTGTCTATTACATATTTGGCTTATGGAAAGTTATCTGTGCTAATTTCAGTCTCTGGTTTTATGCAGCATCCCAACGCACATTTCCCCATAAGCAAGCACTAGTTGGTTTTCAAAATTTGAGACGCTGTTCTGTTTTGTAATTCAGTTCATGTGTAGTTAAATTTACATTCCGTGTATTAATGATATCTTATGATTCTTCTTTTTCTGTGTGATGTAGTTCACGTAGAATCACCGTACCTGAATCCACTCACTATGCCGCTACGGCTCTGATGACACAGATTTCATTGCTGAGTGATATTGCATTGCACGTACGTGCCACAACTTCTTTATCCATTTTTTGCATTCTGGGATATTTACCTGGAACTGTAGACGAGCTTCTTGTGAACACAGCTGTCCCAAACATTGGTGTGGCTGTCTGTTTTTGATTTTAATTTACCTAAGCTATAGGACCATAAGTGGAAGTGCCATAGGCTGTGTTGCTTTGTTTCTTACGTGTTTCAGGAAACACCATACACTTCTCCAGGGTGGCTGTTGGCAATTTACATCCTGCCAATCAGCATAACAAGGCTACCTCTTCTCCATATCCTGTCCTACCTTTCTAGATTTTACACTTTTTTCAGATGGCCCTTTTGCCAGGGGGGCAATGAGACTTCATTGTTGTGCACATTTCCTTTACAGGCTGGCTTGGTTGGCCAGAAAGAGCGTATGCGTTTTTTCCTGAATATATTCAGGAAAATACGCATACGCCCTTTTTGGCCAAGTGCATCATTGTCGACGTTCTGCCTCTTTTCATATGCTTTCAGGCCAATTCCAGTCTACCCCCTGCAATCATTTTCCTGAAATTCTGCCCCGCTTTCAAGTCCCCTTCGCAGGCTTACTTCAATATATTTTTGGAGGATAGCTGTCATTTATAACTCTGCAGGTTTGTGAATTACAGTGCCCCTGAGCTCCTTTCTTCAACTCACTTTCTTGTGAGCTGGGCACAAAACCGCAGGATTGCTTCTGGCCCTAATCTGTTTCCAGCAGGGCACACTGAGCCTTTGTTTAATTCCTCTTGCTGGTGGGCAATGAGCGTTACATTTGCCCGTGCAGACACCTACAGCTAGTCTCTCATTGGTTCTCCCTATTCCTGTTCATCTTGCACAGAAATTGCAAGCTGTGCCAAAGAGGAGGTTAAAGGCACTGACTCTCCAAGCGGGGACAGTGTTAGTGAAGCATCTGGAATGGTGAACACGAGGATTAGGATAAGAAAACTGAGATGCATTTTAAATCGTTTCCCAATCACACGGTGGACGATACTCTGGGTTTCCCATGCATGTTTTAGCTGGAGGAAGAATCCCTTGAACCTGGAGAGTTGGGACCCATGGAATGTGTACCATGCAGTATGACTTCAAAGGGTCTGCATTTGCTCCCGAAACTCACCAATTCTATCAGCCTGAAGTGTCCAGCCTTATGTCTCAACCAGCTCTGGGTGTAGATGTGGTCAATCCCGGTTGCATCACATGCCCTGAGTGAATTATTTAAGAATTGCTCTCTATTTCACTGTCTTTGTGTTTTGTTTTCGAAATTTATTTTGATAATGGGATTTATCGGATTTTCACTGCTGCGTATCGGCCTCTGTACACACGCTTGAATCTCTTACGGAGACATATATATCCATGGGTTTTAAGATTCTTCCTAGTCAGGTATATTCCTAGGCGTTGAATATGTGGTGTTGAGTCCATTTCGTTGAGCAAGGAGTAGGTCTTGTCTATTACATATTTGGCTTATGGAAAGTTATCTGTGCTAATTTCAGTCTCTGGTTTTATGCAGCACCCCAACGCACCTTTCCCCATAAGCAAGCACTAGTTGGTTTTCTAAATTTGAGACCCTGTTCTGTTTTGTAATTCAGTTCATGTGTAGTCAAGTTTACATTCCGTGTATTAGTGATATCTTATGATGTTTCTTTTTCTGTGTGACGTAGGTCACATAGAATCACCGTACCTGCATCCACTCACTATGCCGCTATGGGCCTGATGACACAGATTTCATTGCTGAGTGATACTGCATTGCACGTACGTGCCACAACTTCTTTATCCATTTTTTGCTTTCTGGGATATTTACCTGGTTCTGTAGACGAGCTTCTTGGGAACACAGCCGTCCCAAACTTTGGGGTGGCTCTCTGTTTTTGATTTTAATTTCCCTAAGGAATAGGACTATAAGTGCAATTGCCATAGGATGTGTTGCTTTATTTCTTACGTGTTTCAGGAAACACCATACACTTCTCCAGGGTGGCTGCTGGCAATTTACATCCTGCCAATCAGCATAACAAGGCTCCCTGTTCTCCATATCCTGTCCTACCTTTCTGGATTTTACACTTTTTTCAGATGGCCCTTTTGCCCGGGGGGCAGTGAGACTTCATTGTAGTGCAGATTTCCTTTACAGGCTTGCTTGGTTGGCCAAAAAGGGCGTATGCGTTTTTTCCTGAATATATTCAGGAAAAAACGCATACGCCCTTTTTGGCCAAGTGCATCATTGTCGACGTTCTGCCTCTTTTCCTATGTTTTCAGGGCAATCCCAGTCTACCCCTGCAATCGTTTTCCTGAAATTCTGCCCCGCTTTCAAGTCCCCTTCGCACGCCTACTTCAATATACTTTTGGAAGATAGCTGTCATTTATAACTCTGTAGGTTTGTGAATTACAGTGCCCCTGAGCTCCTTCCTTCAACTCGCTTTCTTGTGATCTGGGCACAAAACCGCAGGATTGCTTCAGGCCCTAATGTTTCAAGCAGGGCACACTGGGCCTTTGTTTAATTCCTCTTCCTGGTGGGCAATGAGCGTTACATTTGCCCGTGCAGACACCTACAGATAGTCTCTCATTGGTTCTCCCTATTCCTGTTCATCTTGCACAGAAATTGCAAGCTGTGCTAAAGAGGAGGTTAAAGGCACTGACTCTCCAAGCGGGGAGAGTGTTAGTAAAGCATCTGGAATGGTGAACCCGAGGACCATGATACGAAAACTGAGATGCATTTTAAATCGTTTCCCAATCACACGGTGGACGATACTCTGGGTTTCCCATGCATGTTTTAGCTGGAGGAAGAATCCCTTGAACCTGGAGAGTTGGGACCCATGGAATGGGTACCATGGAGTATGACTTCAGAGGGTCTGCATTTGCTCACCGAAACTCACCAATGCTATCAGCCTGAAGTGTCCACCCTTATGTCTCAACCAGCTCTGGGTGTAGATGTGTTAAATCCCAGTTGCATCACATGCCCTGAGTGAATTATTTAAGAATTGCTTTCTGTTTCACTGTCTTTGTGTTTAGTTTTTGAAATTTATTTTGATAATGGGATTTATCGGATTTTCACTGCTGCGTATCGGCCGCTGTACACACGCATGATTCTCTTACGGAGACATATATATCCATGGGTTTTAACATTCTTCCTAGTCAGGAATATTCCTAGGCGTTGAATATGTGGTGTTGAGTCCATTTCGTTGAGCCAGGTGTAGGTCTTGTCTATTACATATTTGGCTTATGGAATGTTATCTGTGCTAATTTCAGTCTCTGGTTTTATGCAGCACCCCAAGGCACCTTTCCCCATAAGCAAGCATTAGTTGGTTTTCTAAATTTGAGACCCTCTTCTGTTTTTTAATTCAATTCATGTGTAGTCAAGTTTACATTCCGTGTATTAGTGATATCTTATGATGTTTCTTTTTCTGTGTGACGTAGTTCACGTAGAATCACCGTACCTGCATCCACTCACTATGCCGCTATGGGCCTGATGACACAGATTTCATTGCTGAGTGATATTGCATTGCACGTACGTGCCACAACTTCTTTATCCATTTTTTGCTTTCTGGGATATTTACCTGCTACTGTAGACGAGCTTCTTGGGAACACAGCCGTCCCAAACTTTGGGGTGGCTCTCTGCTTTTGATTTTAATTTCCCTAAGCAATAGGGCCATAAGTGCAATTGCCATAGGCTGTGTTGCTTTATTTCTTACGTGTTTCAGGAAACACCATACACTTCTCCAGGGTGGCTGTTGGCAATTTACATCCTGCCAATCAGCATAACAAGGCTCCCTCTTCTCCATATCCTGTCCTACCTTTCTGGATTTTACACTTTTTTCAGATGGCCCTCTTGCCCGGGAGGCAGTGAGACTTCAATGTAGTGCAGATTTCCTTTACAGGCTTGCTTGGTTGGGCAAAAAGGGCGTATGCGTTTTTTCCTGAATATATTCAGGAAAAAACGCATACGCCCTTTTTGGGCAAGTGCATCATTGTCGACGTTGTGCCTCTTTTCCTATGCTTTCAGGGCAATTCCAGTCTACCCCCTGCAATCGTTTTCCTGAAATCCTGCCCCGCTTTCAAGTCCCCTTCGCAGGCTTACTTCAATATACTTTTGGAAGATAGCTGTCATTTATAACTCTGCAGGTTTGTGAATTACAGTGCCCTTGAGCTCCTTTCTTCAACTCGCTTTCTTTTGCGCTAGGCACAAAACCGCAGGATTGCTTCAGGCCCTAATCTGTTTCCAGCAGGGCACACTGAGCCTTTGTTTAATTCCTCTTCCTGGTGGGCAATGAGCGTTACATTTGACCGTGCAGACACCTACAGCTAGTCTCTCATTGGTTCTCCCTATTCCTGTTCATCTTGCACAGAAATTGCAAGCTGTGCCAAAGAGGAGGTTAAAGGCACTGACTCTCCAAGCGGGGAGAGTGTTAGTAAAGCATCTGGAATGGTGAACCCGAGGACCAGGATACGAAAACTGAGATGCATTTTAAATCGTTTCCCAATCACACGGTGGATGATACTCTGGGTTTCCCACGCATGTTTTAGCTGGAGGAAGAATCCCTTGAACCTGGAGAGTTGGGACCCATGGAATGGGTACCATGCAGTATGACTTCAAAGGGTCTGCATTTGCTCACCGAATCTCACCAATGCTATCAGCCTGAAGTGTCCAGCCTTATATCTCAACCAGCTCTTGGTGGAGATGTGGTCAATCCCGGTTGCATCACATGCCCTGAGTGAATTATTTAAGAATTGCTCTCTATTTCACTGTCCTCGTGTTTTGTTTTTGAAATTTATTTTGATAAGGGGATTTATCGGATTTTGACTGCTGCGTTTCGGCCGCAGTACACACGCTTGATTCTCTTATGGAGACATATATATCCATGGGTTTTAAGATTCTTCCTAGTCAGGTATATTCCTAGGCGTTGAATATGTGGTGTTGAGTCCATTTCGTTGAGCAAGGAGTAGGTCTTGTCTATTACATATTTAGCTTATGGAATGTTATCTGTGCTAATTTCAGTCTCTGGTTTTATGCAGCACCCCAAGGCACCTTTCCCCATAAGCAAGCACGAGTTGGTTTTCTAAATTTGAGACCCTGTTCTGTTTTGTATTTCAGTTCATGTGTAGTCAAGTTTACATTCCTTGTATTAGTGATATCTTATGATGTTTCTTTTTCTGTGTGACGTAGTTCACGTAGAATCACCGTACCTGCATCCACTCACTATGCCGCTACGGGCCTGATGACGCAGATTTCATTGCTGAGTGATATTGCATTGCACGTACGTGCCACAACTTCTTTATCCATTTTTTGATTTCTGGGATATTTACCTGGTACTGTAGACGAACTTCTTGGGAACACAGCCGTCCCAAACTTTGGGGTGGCTCTCTGTTTTTGATTTTAATTTCCCTAAGGAATAGGACCATAAGTGCAATTGCCATAGGCTGTGTTGCTTTATTTCTTACGTGTTTCAGGAAACACCATACACTTCTCCAGGGTGGCTGTTTGCAATTTACATCCTGCCAATCAGCATAACAAGGCTCCCTGTTCTCCATATCCTGTCCTACCTTTCTGGAGTTTACACTTTTTTCAGATGGCCCTCTAGCCCGGGGGGCAGTGAGACTTCATTGTAGTGCAGATTTCCTTTACAGGTTTGCTTGGTTGGCCAAAAAGTGCGTATGCTTTTCTTCCTGAATATATTCAGGAAAAAACGCATACGCCCTTTTTGGCCAAGTGCATCATTGTCGACGTTGTGCCTCTTTTCCGATGCTTTCAGGGCAATTCCAGTCTACCCCCTGCAATCGTTTTCCTGAAATTCTGCCCTGCTTTCAAGTCCCCTTCGCAGGCTTACTTCAATATACTTTTGGAAGATAGCTGTCATTTATAACTCTGCAGGTTTGTGAATTACAGTGCCCCTGAGCTCCTTTCTTCAACTCGCTTTCTTGTGAGCTGGGCACAAAACCGCAGGATTGCTTCAGGCCCTAATCTCTTTCCAGCAGGGCACACTGAGCCTTTGTTTAATTCCTCTTCCTGGTGGGCAATGAGCGTTACATTTGCCCGTGCAGACACCTACAGCTAGTCTCTCATTGATTCTCCCTATTCCTGTTCATCTTGCACAGAAATTGCAAGCTGTGCCAAACAGGAGGTTAAAGGCACTGACTCTCCAAGCGGGGAGAGTGTTAGTAAAGCATCTGGAATGGTGAACCCGAGGACCAGGATACGAAAACTGAGATCCATTTTAAATCGTTTCCCAATCTCACGGTGTACCATACTCTGTGTTTCCCATGCATGTTTTAGCTGGAGGAAGAATCCCTTGAACCTGGAGAGTTGGGACCCATGGAATGCGTACCATGCAGTATGACTTCAAAGGGTCTGCATTTGCTCACCGAAACTCACCAATGCTATCAGCCTGAAGTGTCCAGCCTTATGTCTCAACCAGCTCTGGGTGTAGATGGGGTCAATCCCGGTTGCATCACATGCCCTGAGTGAATTATTTAAGAATTGCTCTCTATTTCACTGTCTTTGTGTTTTGTTTTCGAAATTTATTTTGATAATGGGATTTATCAGATTTTCACTGCTGCGTTTCGGCCGCTGTACACACGCATGATTCTCTTACGGAAACATATATATCCATGGGTTTTAAGATTCTTCTTAGTCATGTATATTCCTAGGCGTTGAACATGTGGTGTTGGGTCTATTTCTTAGAGCAAGGGGTAGGTCTTGTCTATTATATATTTGGCTTATGGAAAGTTATCTGTGCTAATTTCAGTCTCTGGTTTTATGCAGCACCCCAACGCACCTTTCCCCATAAGCAAGCACTAGTTGGTTTTCTAAATTTGAGACCCTGTTCTGTTTTGTAATTCAGTTCATGTGTAGTCAAGTTTACATTCCGTGTATCAGTGATAACTTATGATGTTTCTTTTTCTGTGTGACGTAGTTCACGTAGAATCACCGTACCTGCATCCACTCACTATGCCGCTACGGGCCTGATGACACAGATTTCATTGCTGAGTGATATTGCATTGTACGTACGTGCCACAACTTCTTTATCCATTTTTTGCCTTCTGGGATATTTACCTGATACTGTAGACGAGCTTCTTGTGAACACAGCCGTCACAAATATTGGGGTGGCTGTCTGTTTTTGATTTTAATTTCCATAAGCTATAGGACCATAAGTGGAAGTGCCATAGGCTGTGTTGCTTTGTTTCTTACGTGTTTCAGGAAACACCATACACTTCTCCAGGGTGGCTGCTGGCAATTTACATCCTGCCAATCAGCATAACAAGGCTCCCTGTTCTCCATATCCTGTCCTACCTTTCTGGATTTTACACTTTTTTCAGATGGCCCTTTTGCCCGGTGGGCAGTGAGACTTCATTGTATTACAGATTTCCTTTACAGGCTTGCTTGGTTGGCCAAAAAGGGCGTATGCGTTTTTTCCTGAATATATTCAGGAAAAAACGCATTCGCTCTTTTTGGCCAAGTGCATCATTGTCGACGTTGTGTTTCTTTTACTATGCTTTCAGGGCAATTCCAGTCTACCCCCTGCAATCGTTTTCCTGAAATTCTGCCCCACATTCAAGTCACCTTCGCAGGCTTACTTCAATATATTTTTGGAGGATGGCTGTCATTTATAACTCTGCAGGTTTGTGAATTACAGTGCCCCTGAGCTCCTTTCTTCAACTCGCTTTCTTGTGAGCTGGGCACAAAACCGCAGGATTGCTTCAGGCCCTAATCTGTTTCCAGTAGGGAACACTGAGCCTTTGTTTAATTCCTCTTCCTGGTGGGCAATGAGCGTTACATTTGCCCGTGCAGACACCTACAGCTAGTCTCTCATTGGTTCTCCCTATTCCTGTTCATCTTGCACAGAAATTGCAAGCTGTGCCAAAGAGGAGGTTAAAGGCACTGACTCTCCAAGCGGGGAGAGTGTTAGTAAAGCATCTGGAATGGTGAACCCGAGAACCAGGATACGAAAACTGAGATGCATTTTAAATCGTTTCCCAATCACACGGTGGACGATACTCTGGGTTTCCCATGCATGTTTTAGCTGGAGGAAGAATCCCTTGAACCTGGAGAGTTGGGACCCATGGAATGTGTACCATGCAGTATGACTTCAAAGGGTCTGCATTTGCTCACCGAAACTCACAAATGCTATCACCCTGAATTGTCCAGCCTTATGTCTCAACCAGCTGTGGGTGTAGATGTGGTCAATCCCGGTTGCATCACATGCCCTGAGTGAATTGTTTAAGAATTGCTCTCTATTTCACTGTCTTTGTGTTTTGTTTTTGAAATTTATTTTGATAATGGGATTTATCGGATTTTCACTGCTGCGTTTATGCCGCTGTACACACGCTTGATTCTCTTACGGAGACATATAAATCCATGGGTTTTAAGATTCTTCCTAGTCAGGTATACTCCTAGGCGTTGAATATGTGGTGTTGAGTCCATTTCGTTGAGCAAGGAGTAGGTCTTGTCTATTACATATTTGGCTTACGGAAAGTTATCTGTGCTAATTTCAGTCTCTGGTTTTATGCAGCACCCCAAGGCACCTTTCCCCATAAGCAAGCACTAGTTGGTTTTCTAAATTTGAGACCCTGTTCTGTTTTGTAATTCAGTTCATGTGTAGTCAAGTTTACATTCCGTATATCAGTAATATCTTATGATGTTTCTTTTTCTGTGTGACGTAGTTCACGTAGAATCACCATACCTGCATCCACTCACTATGCCGCTACGGGCCTGATGACACAGATTTCATTGCTGAGTCATATTGCATTGCACGTACGTGCCACAACTTCTTTATCCATTTTTTGTTTTCTGGGATATTTACCTGGTACTGTAGACGAGCTTATTGGGAACACAGCCGTCCCAAATATTGGGGTGGCTGTCTGTTTTTGATTTTAATTTCTGTAAGCTATTGGACCATAAGTGGAAGTGCCATAGGCTGTGTTGCTTTGTTTCTTACGTGTTTCAGGAAACACCATACACTTCTCCAGTGTGGCTGCTGGCAATTTACATCCTGCCCATCAGCATAACACAGCTCCCTGTTCTCCATATCCTGTCCTACCTTTCCGGATTTTATACTTTTTTCAGATGGCCCTTTTGCCCGGGGGGGTGCAGTGAGATTTCATTTTAGTGCAGATTTCCTTTACAGGCTTGCTTGGTTGGCCAAAAAGGGCGTATGCGTTGTTTCCTGAATATATTCAGGAAAAAACGCATACGCCCTTTTTGGCCAAGTGCATCACTGTCGACGTTGTGCCTCTTTCCCTATGCTTTCAGGGCAATTCCAGTCTACCCCCTGAAATCGTTTTCCTGAAGTTCTGCCCCGCTTTCAAGTCCCCTTCGCAGGCTTACTTCAATATATTTTTGGAGGATAGCTGTCATTTATAACTCTGCAGGTTTGTGAATTACAGTGCCCCTGAGCTCCTTTCTTCAACTCGCTTTCTTGTGAGCTGGGCATAAAACCGCAGGATTGCTTCAGGCCCTAATCTGTTTCCAGCAGGGCACACTGAGCCTTTGTTTAATTCCTCTTCCTGGTGGGAAATGAGTGTTACAGTTGCCCGTGCAGACACCTACAACTAGTCTCTCATTGGTTCTCCCTATTCCTGTTCATCTTGCACAGAAATTGCAAACTGTGCCAAAGAGGAGGTCAAAGGCACTGACTCTCCAAGCGGGGAGAGTGTTAGTAAAGCTTCTGGAATGGTGAACCCGAGGACAAGGATACGAAAACTTAGATCCATTTTAAATCATTTCCCAGTCTCACGGTGTACTATACTCTGTGTTTCCCATGCATGTTTTAGCTGAAGGAAGAATCCCTTGAACCTGGAGAGTTGGGACCCTTGGAATGGGTACCATGCAGTATGACTTCAAAGGGTCTATATTTGCTCACCGAAACTCACCAATGATATCAGCCTGAAGGGACCAGCCTTATGTCTCAACCAGCTCTGGGTGTAGATGTGGTCAATCCCGGTTGCATCACATGCCCTGAGTGAATTATTTAAGAATTGCTCTCTATTTCACTGTCTTTGTGTTTTGTTTTCGAAATTTATTTTGATAATGGGATTTATCGGATTTTCACTGCTGCGTTTCGGCCGCTGTACACATGCTTGATTCTCTTACGGAGACATATATATCCATGGGTTTTAAGATTCTTCCTAGTCAGGTATATTCCTAGACGTTGAATATGTGGTGTTGAGTCCATTTCGTTGAGCAAGTAGTAGGTCTTGTCTATTACATATTTGGCTTATGGAATGTTATCTGTGCTAATTTCAGTCTCTGGTTTTATGCAGCACCCTAAGGCACCTTTCCCCATAAGCAAGCACTAGTTGGTTTTCTAAATTTGAGACCCTGTTCTGTTTTGTAATTCAATTCATGTGTAGTCAAGTTTACATTCCGTGTATTAGTGATATCTTATGATGTTTGTATTTCTGTGTGACGTAGATCATGTAGAATCACCGTACCTGCATCCACTCACTATGCCGCTACGGGCCTGATGACACAGATTTCATTGCTGAGTGATATTCCATTGTACGTACATGCCACAATTTCTTTATCCATTTTTTGCTTTCTGGGATATTTACCTGGTACTGTAGACGAGCTTCTTGTGAACACAGCCGTCCCAAACATTGGTGTGGCTGTCTGTTTTTGATTTTAATTTCCCTAAGCTATAGGACCATAAGTGCAAGTGCCATAGGCTGTGTTGCTTTGTTTCTTACGTGTTTCAGGAAACACCATACACTTCTCCAGGGTGGCTGTTGGCAATTTACATCCTGCCAATCAGCATAACAAGGCTCCCTCTTCTCCATATCCTGTCCTACCTTTCTAGATTTTACACTTTTTTCAGACGGCCGTTTTGCCAGGGGGGCAGTGAGACTTCATTGTAGTGCAGATTTCCTTTACAGGCTTGCTTGGTTGGCCAAAAAGGGCGTATGCGTTTTTTCCTGAGTATATTCAGGAAAAAACGCATACGCCCTTTTTGGCTAAGTGCATCATTGTCGACGTTGTGCCTCTTTTCCTATGCTTTCAGGGCAATTCCAGTCTACCCCCTGCAATTGTTTTCCTGAAATTCTGCCCCGCTTTCAAGTCCCCTTCGCAGGCTTACTTCAATATATTTTTGGAGGATAGCTGTCATTTATAACTCTGCAGGTTTGTGAATTACAGTGCCCCTGAGCTCCTTTCTTCAACTCGCTTTCTTGTGAGCTGGGCACGAAACCGCAGGATTGCTTCAGGCCCTAATCTGTTTCCAGCAGGGCACACTGAGCCTTTGTTTAATTCCTCTTCCTGGTGGGCAATGAGCCTTATATTTGCCCGTGCAGACACCTACAGCTAGTCTCTCATTGGTTCTCCCTATTCCTGTTCATCTTGCACAGAAATTGCAAGCTGTGCCAAAGAGGAGGTTAAAGACACTGACTCTCCAAGCGGGGAGAGTGTTAGTAAAGCATCTGGAATGGTGAACCCCAGGACCAGGATACGAAAACTGAGATGCATTTTAAATCATTTCCCAATCACACGGTGGACGATACTCTGGGTTTCCCACGCATGTTTTAGCTGGAGGAAGAATCCCTTGAACCTGGAGAGTTGGGACCCATGGAATGGGTACCATGCAGTATGACTTCAAAGGGTCTGCATTTTCTCACCGAAACTCACCAATGCTATCAGCCTGAAGTGTCCAGCCTTATGTCTCAACCAGCTCTGGGTGTAGATGTGGTCAATCCCGGTTGCATCACATGCCCTGAGTGAATTATTTAAGAATTGCTGTCTATTTCACTGTCTTTGTGTTTTGTTTTCGAAATTTATTTTGATAATGGGATTTATCGGATTTTCACTGCTGCGTTTCGGCCGCAGTACACACGCTTGATTCTCTTACGGAGACATATATATCCATGGGTTTTAAGATTCTTCCTCGTCAGGTATATTCCTAGGCGTTGAATATGTGGTGTTGGGTCCATTTCGTTGAGCAAGGAGTAGGTCTTGTCTATTACATATTTGGCTTATGGAAAGTTATCTGTGCTAATTTCAGTCTCTTGTTTTATGCAGCACCCCAACGCACCTTTCCCCATAAGCAAGCACTAGTTGGTTTTCTAAATTTGAGACCCTGTTCTGTTTTGTAATTCAGTTCATGTGTAGTCAAGTTTACATTCCGTGTATTAGTGATATCTTATGATGTTTCTTTTTCTGTGTGACGTAGTTCACGTAGAATCACCGTACCTGCATCCACTCACTATGCCGCTACGGACCTGATGACACAGATTTCATTGCTGAGTGATATTGCATTGTACGTACGTGCCACAACTTCTTTATCCATTTTTTGCTTTCTGGGATATTTACCTGATACTGTAGACGAGCGTCTTGTGAACACATCCGTCCCAAATATTGGGGTGGCTGTCTGTTTTTGATTATAATTTCCGTAAGCTATAGGACCATAAGTGGAAGTGCCATAGGCTGTGTTGCTTTCTTTCTTACGTGTTTCAGGAAACACCATACACTTCTCCAGGGTGGCTGCTGGCAATTTACATCCTTCCAATCAGCCTAACAAGGCTCCCTGTTCTCCATATCCTGTCCTACCTTTCTGGATTTTACACTTTTTTCAGATGGCCCTTTTGCCCGGGGGGCAGTGAGACTTCATTGTAGTGTAGATTTCCTTTACAGGCTTGCTTGGTTGGCCAAAAAGGGCGTATGCGTTGTTTCCTGAATATATTCAGGAAAAAACGCATACGCCCTTTTTGGCCAAGTGCATCATTGTCGACGTTCTGCCTCTTTTCCTATGCTTTCAGGGCAATTCCTGTCTACCCCCTGCAATCGTTTTCCTGAAATTCGGCCCCGATTTCAAGTCCCCTATGCAGGCTTACTTCAATATATTTTTGGAGGATAGCTGTCATTTATAACTCTGCAGGTTTGTGAATTACAGTGCCCCTGAGCTCCTTTCTTCAACTCGCTTTCTTGTGAGATGGGCACAAAACCGCAGGATTGCTTCAGGCCCTAATCTGTTTCCAGCAGGGCACCCTGAGCCTTTGTTTAATTCCTCTTCCTGGTGGGCAATGAGCCTTATATTTGCCCGTGCAGACACCTACAGCTAGTCTCTCATTGGTTCTCCCTATTCCTGTTCATCTTGCACAGAAATTGCAAGCTGTGCCAAAGAGGAGGTTAAAGGCACTGACTCTCCAAGCGGGGAGAGTGTTAGTAAATCATCTGGAATGGTGAACCCGAGGACCAGGATACGAAAACTGAGATGCATTTTAAATCGTTTCCCAATCACACGGTGGACGATACTCTGGGTTTCCCACGCATGTTTTAGCTGGACGAAGAATCCCTTGAACCTGGAGAGTTGGGACCCATGGAATGGGTACCATGCAGTATGACTTCAAAGGGTCTGCATTTGCTCACCGAAACTCACCAATGCTATCAACCTGAAGTGTCCAGCCTTATGTCTCAACCAGCTCTGGGTGTAGATGTGGTCAATCCCGGTTGCATCACATGCCCTGAGTGAATTATTTAAGAATTGCTCTCTATTTCACTGTCTTGGTGTTTTGTTTTCGAAATTTATTTTGATAATGGGATTTATCGGATTTTCACTGCTGCGTTTCGGCCGCAGTACACACGCTTGATTCTCTTACGGAGACATATATATCCATGGGTTTTAAGATTCTTCCTAGTCAGGTATATTCCTAGGCGTTGAATATGTGGTGTTGGGTCCATTTCGTTGAGCAAGGAGTAGGTCTTGTCTATTACATATTTGGCTTATGGAAAGTTATCTGTGCTAAATTCAGTCTCTGGTTTTATGCAGCACCCCAACGCACCTTTCCCCATAAGCAAGCACTAGTGTGTTTTCTAAATTTGAGACCCTGTTCTGTTTTGTAATTCAGTTCATGTGTAGTCAAGTTTACATTCCGTGTATTAGTGATATCTTATGATGTTTCTTTTTCTGTGAGACGTAGTTCACGTAGAATCACCGTACCTGCATCCACTCACTATGCCGCTACGGGCATGATGACACAGATTTCATTGCTGAGTGATATTGCATTGTACGTACGTGCCACAACTTCTTTATCCATTTTTTGCATTCTGGGATATTTACCTAATACTGTAGACGAGCGTCTTGTGAACACATCCGTCCCAAATATTGGGGTGGCTGTCTGTTTTTGATTTTAATTTCCGTAAGCTATAGGACCATAAGTGGAAGTGCCATAGGCTGTGTTGCTTTGTTTCTTACGTGTTTCAGGAAACACCATACACTTCTCCAGGGTGGCTGCTGGCAATTTACATCTTTCCAATCAGCATAACAAGGCTCCCTGTTCTCCATATCCTGTCCTACCTTTCTGGATTTTACACTTTTTTCAGATGGCCCTTTTGCCCGGGGGGCAGTGAGACTTCATTGTAGTGCAGATTTCCTTTACAGGCTTGCTTGGTTGGCCAAAAAGGGCGTATGCGTTGTTTCCTGAATATATTCAGGAAAAAACGCATACGCCGTTTTTGGCCAAGTGCATCACTGGTTACGTTGTGCCTCTTTTCCTATGCTTTCAGGGCAATTCCAGTCTACCCCCTGCAATCGTTTTCCTGAAATTCTGCCCCGCTTTCAAGTCCCCTTCGCAGGCTTTCTTCAATATATTTTTGGAGGATAGCTGTCATTTATAACTCTGCAGGTTTGTGAATGACAGTGCCCCTGAGCTCCTTTCTTCAACTCGCTTTCTTGTGAGATGGGCACAAAACCGCAGGATTGCTTCAGGCCCTAATCTGTTTCCGGCAGGGCACACTGAGCCTTTGGTTAATTCCTCTTCCTGGTGGGAAATGAGCGTTACATTTGCCTGTGCAGACACCTACAGCTAGTCTCTCATTGGTTCTCCCTATTCCTGTTCATCTTGCACAGAAATTGCAAGCTGTGCCAAAGAGGAGGTTAAAGGCACTGACTCTCCAAGCGGAGAGAGTGTTAGTAAAGCAGCTGGAATGGTGAACCCGATGACCAGGATACGAAAACTGAGATGCATTTTAAATCCTTTCCCAATCACACGGTGGACGATACTCTGGGTTTCCCATGCATGTTTTAGCTGGAGGAAGAATCCCTTGAAACTGGAGAGTTGGGACCCATGGAATGGGTACCATGCATTATGACTTCAAAGGGTCTGCATTTGCTCACCGAAACTCACCAATGCTATCAGCCTGAAGTGTCCAGCCTTATGTCTCAACCAGCTCTGGGTGTAGATGTGGTCAATCCCGGTTGCATCACATGCCCCGAGTGAATTGTTTAAGAACTGCTCTCTATTTCACTGTCTTTTTGTTTTGTTTTTGAAATTTATTTTGATAATGGGATTTATCGGATTTTCACTGCTGCGTTTATGCCGCTGTACACATGCTTGATTCTCTTACGGAGACATATAAATCCCTGGGTTTTAAGATTCTTCCTAGTCAGGTATATTCCCAGGCGTTGAATTTGTGGTGTTGGGTCCATTTCGTTGAGCAAGGAGTAGGTCTTGTCTATTACATATTTGACTTATGGAAAGTTATCTGTGCTAATTTCAGTCTCTGGTTTTATGCAGCATCCCAACGAACATTTCCCCATAAGCAAGCACTAGTTGGTTTTCAAAATTTGAGACCCTGTTCTGTTTTGTTATTCAGTTCATGTGTAGTTAAATTTTCATTCCGTGTATTAGTGATATCTTATGATGTTTCTTTTTCTGTGTGATGTAGTTTACGTAGAATCACCGTACCTGCATCCACTCACTATGCCGCTACGGGCCTGATGACACAGATTTCATTGCTGAGTGATATTGCATTGCACGTACGTGCCACCATTTCTTTATCCATTTTTTGCTTTCTGGGATATTTGCCTGGTACTGTAGACGAGATTCTTGGGAACACAGCCGTCCCAAACTTTGGGGTGGATCTCTGTTTTTGATTTTAATTTCCCTAAGCAAGAGGACCATAAGTGCAATTGCCATAGGCTGTGTTCCTTTATTTCTTACGTGTTTCAGGAAACACCATACACTTCTCCATGGTGGCTGTTGGCAATTTACATCCTCCCAATCAGCATAACAAGGCTCCCTGTTCTCCATATCCTGTCCTACCTTTCTGGATTTTACACTTTTTTCAGATGGCCCTTTTTCCAGAGGGGCAGTGAGACTACATTGTAGTGCAGATTTCCTTTACAGGATTGCTTGGTTTGCCAAAAAGTGCATATGCGTTTTATCCTGAATATATTCAGGAAAAAACGCATACGCCCTTTTTGGCCAAGTGCATCATTGTCGATGTTGTGCCTCTTTTCCTATGCTTTCAGGGCAATTCCAGTCTACCCCCTGCAATCGTTTTCCTGAAATTCTGCCCCACTTTCAAGTCCCCTTCGCAGGCTTACTTCAATATACTTTTGGAAGATAGCTGTCATTTATAACTCTGCAGGTTTGTGAATTACATTGCCCCTGAGTTCCTTTCTTCAACTCGCTTTCTTGTGAGCTGGGCACAAAACCGCAGGATTGCTTCAGGCACTAAACTGTTTCCAGCAGGGCACGCTGAGCCTTTGGTTAATTCCTCTTCCTATTGGGAAATGAGCGTTACATTTGCCCGTGCAGACTCCTACAGCAAGTGTCTCATTGGTTCTCCCTATTCCTGTTCATCTTGCACAGAAATTGCAAGCTGTGCCAAACAGGAGGTTAAAGGCACTGACTCTCTAAGCGGGGAGAGTGTTAGTAAAACGTCTGGAATGGTGAACACGAGGACCAGGATACGGAAACTGAGATGCATTTTAAATCGTTTCCCAATCACACGGTGGATGATACTCTGGGTTTCCCATGCATGTTTTAGCTGGAGGAAGAATCCCTTGAACCTGGAGAGTTGGGACCCATGGAATGGGTACCATGCAGTATGACTTCAAAGGGTCTGCATTTGCTCACCGAAACTCACCAATGCTATCAGCCTGAAGTGTCCAGCCTTATGTCTCAACCAGCTCTGGGTGTAGATGTGGTCAAACCCGGTTGCATCACATGCCCTGAGTGAATTATTTAAGAATTGGTCTCTATTTCACTGTCTTTGTGTTTTGTTTTCGAAATTTATTTTGATAATGGGATTTATCGGATTTTCACTGCTGCGTTTCGGCCACAGTACACACGCCTGATTCTCTTATGGAGACATATATATCCATGGGTTTTAAGATTCTTCCTAGTCAGGTATATTCCTAGGCGTTGAGTACGTGGTGTTTGGTCCATTTCGTTGAGCAAGGAGTACGTCTTGTCTATTAAATATTTGGCTTATGGAAAGTTATCTGTGCTAATTTCAGTCTCTGGTTTTATGCAGCACCCCAAGGCATCTTTCCCCATAAGCAAGCACTAGTTGGTTTTCTAAATTTGAGACCCTGTTCTGTTTTGTAATTCAGTTCATGTCTAGTCAAGTTTACATTCCGTGTATTAGTGATATCTTATGATGTTTATTTTTCTGTGTGACGTAGTTCACGTAGAATCACCGTACCTGCATCCACTCACTATGCCGCTACGGGCCTGATGACACAGATTTCATTGCTGAGTGATATTCCATTGTACGTACATGCCACAACTTCTTTATCCATTTTTTGCTTTCTGGGATATTTACCTGGTACTGTAGACGAGCTTCTTGTGAACACAGCCGTCCTAAACATTGGTGTGGCTGTCTGTTTTTGATTTTAATTTCCCTAAGCTATAGGACCATAAGGGCAAGTGCCATAGGCTGTGTTGCTTTGTTTCTTACGTGTTTCAGGAAACACGATACACTTCTCCAGGGTGGCTGCTGGCAATTTACATCCTGCCAATCAGCATAAGAAGTCTCCCTGTTCTCCATATCGTGTCCTACTTTTCTGGATTTTACACTTTTTTCAGACGGCCCTTTTGCCCGGGGGGCAGTGAGACTTCATTGTAGTGCAGATTTCCTTTACAGGCTTGCTTGGTTGGCCAAAAAGGGCGTATGCGTTTTTTCCTGAATATATTCAGGAAAAAACCCATACGCCCTTTTTGGCCAAGTGCATCATTGTCGACGTACTGCCTCTTTTCCTATGCTTTCTGGGCAATTCCAGTCTAAACCCTGCAATTATTTTCCTGAAATTCTGCCCCGCTTTCAAGTCCCCTTCGCAGGCTTACTTCAATATATTTTTGGAGGATAGCTGTCAATTATAACTCTGCAGGTTTGTGAATTACAGTGCCCCAGAGTTCCTTTCTTCAACTCGCTTTCTTGTGAGCTGGGCACAAAACCGCAGGATTGTTTCAGGCCCTAATCTGTTTCCAGCAGGGCACGCTGAGCCTTTTTTATTTAATTCCTCTTCCTGGTCGGCAATGAGCGTTACATTTGCCCGTGCAGACACCTACAGCTAGTCTCTCATTGGTTCTCCCTATTCCTGTTCATCTTGCACAGAAATTGTAAGCTGTGCCAAAGAGGAGATTAAAGGCACTGACTCTCCAAGCGGGGAGAGTGTTAGTAAAGCATCTGGAATGGTGAACCCGAGGACCAGGATACGAAAACTGAGATGCATTTTAAATCGTTTCCCAATCACACGGTGGACGATACTCTGGGTTTCCCATGCATGTTTTAGCTGGACGAAGAATCCCTTGAACCTGGAGAGTTGGGACCCATGGAATGGGTACCATGCAGTATGACTTCAAAGGGTCTATATTTGCTCACCGAAACTCACCAATGCTATCAGCCTGAAGTGTCCAGCCTTATGTCTCAACCAGCTCTGGGTGTAGATGTGTTAAATCCCGGTTGCATCACATGCCCTGAGTGAATTATTTAAGAATTCCTCTCTATTTCACTGTCTTTGTGTTTTGTTTTCGAAATTTATTTTGATAATGGGATTTATCGGATTTTCACTGCTGCGTTTCGGCCGCTGTACACACGCTTGATTCTCTTACGGAGACATATATATCCATGGGTTTTAAGATTCTTCCTAGTCAGGTATATTCCTAGGCGTTGAATATGTGGTGTTGGGTCCATTTCGTTGAGCAAGGAGTAGGTCCTGTCTATTACATATTTGGCTTATTGAAAGTTATCTGTGCTAATTTCAGTCTCTGGTTTTATGCAGCACCCCAACGCACCTTTCCCCATAAGCAAGCACTAGTTGGTTTTCTAAATTTGAGACCCTGTTCTGTTTTGTAATTCAGTTCATGTGTAGTCAAGTTTACATTCCGTATATTAGTAATATCTTATGATGTTTCTTTTTCTGTGTGACGTAGTTCACGTAGAATCACCGTACCTGCATCCACTCACTATGCCGCTACGGGCCTGATGACACAGATTTCATTGCTGAGTGATATTGCATTGTTCGTACGTGCCACAACTTCTTTATCCATTTTTTGCTTTCTGGGATATTTACCTGATACTGTACACGAACATCTTGTGAACACAGCCGTCCCAAATATTGGGGTGGCTGTCTGTTTTTGATTTTAATTTCCGTAAGCTATAGGACCATAAGTGGAAGTGCCATAGGCTGTGTTGCTTTGTTTCTTACGTGTTTCAGGAAACACCATACACTTCTCCGGGGTCGCTGCTGGCAATTTACATCCTGCCAATCAGCATAACAAGGCTCCCTGTTCTCCATATCCTGTCCTACCTTTCTGGATTTTACACTTTTTTCAGATGGCCCTTTTGCCCGGGAGGCAGTGAGACTTCATTGTAGTGCAGATTTCCTTTACAGGCTTGCTTGGTTGGCCAAAAAGGGCGTATGCGATTTTTCCTGAATATATTCAGGAAAAAACGCATACGCCCTTTTTGGCCAAGTGCATCATTGTCGACGTTGTGCCTCTTTTCCTATGCTTTCTGGGCAATTCCAGTCTAACCCCTGCAATTATTTTCCTGAAATTCTGCCCCGCTTTCAAGTCCCCTTCGCAGGCTTACTTCAATATATTTTTGGAGGATAGCTGTCAATTATAACTCTGCAGGTTTGTGAATTACAGTGCCCCTGAGCTCCTTTCTTCAACTCGCTCTCTTGTGAGCTGGGCACAAAACCGCAGGATTGCTTCAGGCCCTAATCTGTTTCCAGCAGGGCACGCTGAGCCTTTGGTTAATTCCTCTTCCATGTCGGCAATGAGCGTTACATTTGCCCGTGCAGACACCTACAGCTAGTCTCTCATTGGTTCTCCCTATTCCTGTTCATCTTGCACAGAAATTGCAAGCTGTGCCAAAGAGGAGGTTAAAGGCACTGACTCTCCAAGCGGAGAGAGTGTTAGTAAAGCATCTGGAATTGTGAACCCGAGGACCAGGATACGAAAACTGAGATGCATTTTAAATCGTTTCCCAATCACACGGTGGACCATACTGTGGGTTTCCCATGCATGTTTTAGCTGGAGGAAGAATCCCTTGAACCTGAAGAGTTGGGACCCATGGAATAGGTACCATGCAGTATGACTTCAAAGGGTCTGCATTTGCTCACCGAAACTCACCAATGCTATCAGCCTGAAGTGTCCAGCCTTATGTCTCAAACAGCTCGGGTGTAGATGTGGTCAATCCCGGTTGCATCACATGCCCTGAGTGAATTATTTAAGAATTGCTCTCTATTTCACTGTCTTTGTGTTTTGTTTTCGAAATTTATTTTGATAATGGGATTTATCGGATTTTCACTGCTGCGTTTCGGCCGCTGTACACACGCTTGATTCTCTTACGGAGACATATATATCCATGGGTTTTAAGATTCTTCCTAGTCAGGTATATTCCTAGGCGTTGAATATGTGGTGTTGGGTCCATTTCGTTGAGCAAGGAGTAGGTCTTGTCTATTACATATTTGGCTTATGGAAAGTTATCTGTGCTAATTTCAGTCTCTGGTTTTATGCAGCACCCCAAGGCACCTTTCCCCATAAGCAAGCACTAGTTGGTTTTCTAAATTTGAGACCCTGTTCTGTTTTGTAATTCAGTTCATGTGTAGTCAAGTTTACATTCCGTGTATTAGTGATATCTTATGTTTCTTTTTCTGTGTGATGTAGTTTACGTAGAATCACCGTACCTGCATCCACTCACTATGCCGCTACGGGCCTGATGACACAGATTTCATTGCTGAGTGATTTTGCATTGCACGTACGTGCCACAATTTCTTTATCCATTTTTTGCTTTCTGGGATATTTGCCTGGTACTGTAGACGAGATTCTTGGGAACACAGCCGTCCCAAACTTTGGGGTGGATCTCTGTTTTTGATTTTAATTTCCCTAAGCAAGAGGACCATAAGTGCAATTGCCATAGGCTGTGTTCCTTTATTTCTTACGTGTTTCAGGAAACAGCATACAATTCTCCAGGGTGGCTGTTGGCAATTTACATCCTCACAATCAGCATAACAAGGCTACCTGTTCTCCATATCCTGTCCTAACTTTCTGGATTTTACACTTTTTTCAGATGGCACTTTTTCCAGAGGGGCAGTGAGACTTCATTGTAGTGCAGATTTCCTTTAAAGGAATGCTTGGTTGGCCAAAAAGTGCATATGCGTTTTTTCCTGAATATATTCAGGAAAAAACGCATACGCCCTTTTTGGCTAAGTGCATCATTGTCGACGTTTTGCCTCTTTTCCTATGCTTTCAGGGCAATTCCAGTCTACCCACTGCAATCGTTTTCCTGAGATTCTGCCCCGCTTTCAAGTCCCCTTCGCAGGCTCACTTCAATATATTTTTGGAGGATAGCTGTCATTTATAACTCTGCAGGTTTGTGAATTACAGTGCCCCTGAGCTCCTTTCTTCAACTCGCTTTCTTGTGAGCTGGGCACAAAACCGCAGGATTGCTTCAGGCCTTAATCTGTTTCAAGCAGGGCACACTGAGCCTTAGTTTAATTCCTCTTCCTGGTGGGCAATGAGCCTTACATTTGCCCGTGCAGACACCTACAGCTAGTCTCTCATTGGTTCTCCCTATTCCTGTTCATCTTGCACAGAAATTGCAAGCTGTGCCAAAGAGGAGGTTAAAGGCACTGACTCTCCAAGCGGGGAGAGTGTTAGTAAAGCATCTGGAATGGTGAACCCGAGGACCAGGATACGAAAACTGAGATGCATTTTAAATCGTTTCCCAATCACACGGTGGACGATACTCTGGGTTTCCCACGCATGTTTTAGCTGGAGGAAGAATCCCTTGAACCTGGAGAGTTGGGACCCATGGAATGGGTACCATGCAGTATGACTTCAAAGGGTCTGCATTTGCTCACCGAAACTCACCAATGCTATCAGCCTGAAGTGTCCAGCCTTATGTCTCAACCAGCTCTGGGTCTAGATGTGGTCAATCCCGGTTGCATCACATGCCCTGAGTGAATTATTTAAGAATTGCTCTCTATTTCACTGTCTTTGTGTTTTGTTTTCGAAATTTATTTTGATAATGGGATTTATCGGATTTTCACTGCTGCGTTTCGGCCGCAGTACACACGCTTGATTCTCTTACGGAGACATATATATCCATGGGTTTTAAGATTCTTCCTAGTCAGGTATATTCGTAGGCGTTGAACATTTGGTGTTGGGTCAATTTCTTTGAGCAAGGAGTAGGTCTTGTCTATTACATATTTGGCTTATGGAAAGTTATTTGTGCTAATTTCAGTCTCTGGTTTTATGCAGCACGCCAACGCACCTTTCCCCATAAGCAAGCACTAGTTGGTTTTCTAAATTTGAGACCCTGTTCTGTTTTGTAATTCAGTTCATGTGTAGTCAAGTTTACATTCCGTGTATTAGTGATATCTTATGATGTTTCTTTTTCTGTGTGACGTAGTTCACGTAGAATCACCGTACCTGCATCCACTCACTATGCCGCTACGGGCCTGATGACACAGATTTTATTGCTGAGTGATATTCCATTGTACGTACGTGCCACAACTTCTTTATCCATTTTTTGCTTTCTGGGATATTTACCTGATACTATAGACGAGCTTCTTGTGAACACAGCCGTCCCAAATATTGGGGTGGCTGTCTGTTTTTGATTTTAATTTCCGTAAGCTATAGGACCATAAGTGGAAGTGCCATAGGCTGTGTTGCTTTGTTTCTTACGTGTTTCAGGAAACACCATACACTTCTCCAGGGTGGCTGCTGGCAATTTACATCCTGCCAATCAGCATAACAAGGCTCCCTGTTCTCCATATCCTGTCCTACCTTTCTGGATTTTACACTTTTTTCAGATGGCCCTTTTGCCCGGGGGGCAGTGAGACTTCATTGTAGTGCAGATTTCCTTTACAGGCTTGCTTGGTTGGCCAAAAAGCGCGTATGCGTTTTTTCCTGAATATATTCAGGAAAAAACGCATACGCCCTTTTTGGCCAAGTGCATCATTGTCGACGTTGTGCCTCTTTTCCTATGCTTTCAGGGCAATTCCAGTCTACCCCCTGCAATCGTTTTCCTGAAATTCTGCCCCGCTTTCAAGTCCCCTTCGCAGGCTTACTTCAATATATTTTTGGAGGATAGCTGTCATTTATAACTCTGCAGGTTTGTGAATTACAGTGAGCCTGAGCTCCTTTCTTCAACTCGCTTTCTTGTGAGCTGGGCACAAAACCGCAAGATTGCTTCAGGCCCTAATCTGTTTCAAGCAGGGCACACTGAGCCTTTGTTTAATTCCTCTTCCTGGTGGGCAATGAGTGTTACATTTGCCCGTGCAGACACCTAGAGCTAGTCTCTCATTGGTTCTCCCTATTCCTGTTCATCTTGCACAGAAATTGCAAGCTGTGCCAAAGAGGAGGTTAAAGGCACTGACTCTCCAAGCGGGGAGAGTTTTAGTAAAGCATCTGGAATGGTGAACCCGAGGACCAGGATACGAAAACTGAGATGCATTTTAAATCGTTTCCCAATCACACGGTGGACGATACTCTGGGTTTCCCATGCATGTTTTAGCTGGAGTAAGAATGCCTTGAACCTGGAGAGTTGGGACCCATGGAATGGGTACCATGCAGTATGACTTCAAAGGGTCTGCATTTGCTCACCGAAACTCACCAATGCTATCAGCCTGAAGTGTCCAGCCTTATGTCTCAACCAGCTCTGGGTGTAGATGTGGTCAATCCCGGTTGCATCACATGCCCTGAGTGAATTATTTAAGAATTGCTCTCTATTTCACTGTCTTTGGGTTTTGTTTTCGAAATTTATTTTGATAATGTGATTTATCGGATTTTCACTGCTGCGTTTCGGCCGCTGTACACACGCTTGATTCTCTTACGGAGACATATATATCCATAGGTTTTAAGATTCTTCCTAGTCAGGTATATTCCTAGGCGTTGAATATGTGGTGTTGGGTCCATTTCGTTGAGCAAGGAGTAGGTCTTGTCTATTACATATTTGGCTTATGGAAAGTTATCTGTGCTAATTTCAGTCTCTGGTTTTAGGCAGCACCCCAACGCTCCTTTCCCCATAAGCAAGCACTAGTTGGTTTTCTAAATTTGAGACCCTGTTCTGTTTTGTAATTCAGTTCATGTGTAGTCAAGTTTACATTCCGTGTATTAGTGATATCTTATGATGTTTCTTTTTCTGTGTGACGTAGTTCACGTAGAATCACCGTACCTGCATCCACTCACTATGACGCTACGGGCCTGATGACCCAGATTTCATTGCTGAGTGATATTGCATTGTACGTTCGTGACACAACTTATTTATCCATTTTTTGCTTTCTGGGATATTTACCTGATACTGTAGACGAGCTTCTTGGGAACACAGCCGTCCCAAATATTGGGGTGGCTGTCTGTTTTTGATTTTAATTTCCGTAAGCTATAGGACCATAAGTGGAAGTGCCATAGGCTGTGTTGCTTTGTTTCTTACGTGTTTCAGGAAACACCATACACTTCTCCAGGGTGTCTGCTGGCAATTTACATCCTGCCAATCAGCATAACAAGGCTCCCTGTTCTCCATATCCTGTCCTACCTTTCTGGATTTTACACTTTTTTCAGATGGCCCTTTAGCCCGGGGGGTAGTGAGACTTCATTGTAGTGCACATTTCCTATACAGGCTTGCTTGGTTGGCCAAAAAGGGCGTATGCGTTTTTTCCTGAATATATTCAGGAAAAAACGCATACGCCCTTTTTGGCCAAGTGCATCATTGTCGACGTTGTGCCTCTTTTCCTATGCTTTCAGGGCAATTCCAGTCTAACCCCTGCAATCGTTTTCCTGAAATTCTGCCCCGCTTTCAAGTCCCCTTCGCAGGCTTACTTCAATATATTTTTGGAGGATAGCTGTCATTTATAACTCTGCAGGTTTGTGAATTACAGTGCCCCTGAGCTCCTTTCTTCAACTCGCTTTCTTGTGAGCTGGGCACAAAACCGCAGGATTCCTTCAGGCCCTAATCTGTTTCCAGCAGGTCACGCTGAGCCTTTGGTTAATTCCTCTTCCTGGTGGGCCATGAGCGTTACATTTGCCCGTGCAGACACCTACAGCTAGTCTCTCATTGGTTCTCCCTATTCCTGTTCATCTTGCACAGAAATTGCAAATTGTGCCAAACAGGAGGTTAAAGGCACTGACTCTCCAAGTGGGGAGAGTGTTAGTAAAGCGTCTGGAACGGTGAAGCCGAAGACAAGGATACGAAAACTGAGATGCATTTTAAATCGTTTCCGAATCTCACGGTGGACCATATTCTGTGTTTCTCATGCATGTTTTAGTTGAAGGAAGAATCCCTTGAACCTGGAGAGTTGGGACCCATGTAATGGATACCATGCAGTATGACTTCAAACGGTCTGCATTTGCTCACCGAAACTCACCAATGCTATCATCCTGAAGTGTCCAGCCTTATGTCTCAACCAGCTCTGGGTGTAGATGTGGTCAATCCCGGTTGCATCACATGCCCTGAGTGAATTGTTTAAGAATTGCTCTCTATTTCACTGTCTTTGTGTTTTGTTATTGAAATTTATTTTGATAATGGGATTTATCGGATTTTCACTGCTGCGTTTTGGCCGCAATACACACGCTAGATTCTCTTACGGAGACATATATATCCTTGGGTTTTAAGATTCTTCCTAGTTAGGTATATTCCTAGGCGTTGAATATGTGGTGATGAGTCCATTTCGTTGAGCAAGGAGTAAGTCTTGTCTATTACAAATTTGGCTTACGGAATGTTATCTGTGCTAATTTCAGTCTCTGGTTTTATGCAGCACCCCAAGGCACCTTTCCCCATAAGCAAGCACTAGTTGGTTTTCTAAATTTGAGACCCTGTTCTGTTTTGTAATTCAGTTCATGTGTAGTCAAGTTTACATTCCGTGTATTAGTGATATCTTATGATGTTTCTTTTTCTGTGTGACGTAGTTCACGTAGAATCACCGTATCTGCATCCACTCACTATGCCGCTACGGGCCTGATGACACAGATTTCATTGCTGAGTGATATTGAATTGCACGTACGTGCCACAACTTCTTTATCCATTTTTTGCTTTCTGGGATATTTACCTGATATTGTAGACGAGCTTCTTGTGAACACAGCCGTCCTAAATATTGGGATGGCTGTCTGTTTTGATTTTAATTTCCGTAAGCTATAGGACCATAAGTGGAAGTGCCATAGGCTGTGTTACTTTGTTTCTTACGTGTTTCAGGAAACACCATACACTACTCCAGGGTGGCTGCTGGCAGTTTACATCCTGGCAATCAGCATAACAAGGCTCCCTGTTCTCCATAACCTGTCCTACCTTTCTGGATTTTACACTTTTTTCAGATGGCCCTTTTGCCCGGGGGGCAGTGAGACTTCATTGTAGTGCAGATTTCCTTTACAGGCTTGCTTGGTTGGCCAAAAAGCGCGTATGCGTTTTTTCCTGAATATATTCAGGAAAAAACGCATACGCCCTTTTTGGCCAAGTGCATCACTGTCGACGTTCTGCCTCTTTTCCTATGCGTTCAGGGCAATTCCAGTCTACCCCCTGCAATGGTTTTCCTGAAACTCTTCCCCGCTTTCAAGTCCCCTTCGCAGGCTTACTTCAATATATTTTTGGAGGATAGCTGTCATTTATAACTCTGCAGGTTTGTGAATTACAGTGCCCCTGAGCTCCTTTCTTCAACTCGCTTTCTTGTGAGCTGGGCACAAAACCACAAGATTGCTTAAGGCCCTAATCTGTTTCCAGCAGGGCACACTGAGCCTTTGTTTAATTCCTCTTCCTGGTGGGCAATGAGCGTTACATTTGCCCGTGCAGACACCTACAGCTAGTCTCTCATTGGTTCTCCCTATTCCTGTTCATCTTGCACAGAAATTGCAAGCTGTGCCAAAGAGGAGGTTAAAGGCACTGACTCTCCAAGCGGGGAGAGTGTTAGTAAAGCATCTGGAATGGTGAACCCGAGGACCAGGATACGAAAACTGAGATGCATTTTAAATCGTTTCCCAATCACACGGTGGACGATACTCTGGGTTTCCCATGCATGTTTTAGCTGGAGGAAGAATGCCTTGAACCTGGAGTGTTGGGACCCATGGAATGGGTACCATGCAGTATGACTTCAAAGGGTCTGCATTTGCTCACTGAAACTCACCAATGCTATCAGCCTGAAGTGTCCAGCCTTATGTCTCAACCAGCTCTGGGTGTAGATGTGGTCAATCCCGGTTGCATCACATGCCCTGAGTGAATTATTTAAGAATTGCTCTCTATTTCACTGTCTTTGTGTTTTGTTTTCGAAATTTATTTTGATAATGGGATTTATCGGATTTTCACTGCTGCGTTTCGGCCGCTGTACACACGCTTGATTCTCTTACGGAGACATATATATCCATGGGTTTTAAGATTCTTCCTAGTCAGGTATATTCCTAGGCGTTGAATATGTGGTGTTGGGTCCATTTCGTTGAGCAAGGAGTAGGTCTTGTCTATTACATATTTGGCTTATGGAAAGTTATCTGTGCTAATTTCAGTCTCTGGTTTTATGCAGCACCCCAACGCGCCTTTCCCCATAAGCAAGCACTAGTTGGTTTTCTAAATTTGAGACCCTGTTCTGTTTTGTAATTCAGTTCATGTGTAGTCAAGTTTACATTCCGTGTATTAGTGATATCTTATGATGTTTCTTTTTCTGTGTGACGTAGTTCACGTAGAATCACCGTACCTGCATCCACTCACTATGAGGCTACGGGCCTGATGACCCAGATATCATTGCTGAGTGATATTGCATTGTACGTACGTGCCACAACTTCTTTATCCATTTTTTGCTTTCTGGGATATTTACCTGATACTGTAGACGAGCTTCTTGTGAACACAGCCGTCCCAAATATTGGGGTGGCTGTCTGTTTTTGATTTTAATTTCCGTAAGCTATAGGACCATAAGTGGAAGTGCCATAGGCTGTGTTGCTTTGTTTCTGACGTGTTTCAGGAAACACCATACAATTCTCCAGGGTGTCTGCTGGCAATTTACATCCTGCCAATCAGCATAACAAGGCTCCGTGTTCTCCATATCCTCTCCTACCTTTCTGGATTTTACACTTTTTTCAGATGGCCCTTTTGCCCGGGGGGCAGTGAGATTTCATTGTAGTGCAGATTTCCTTTACAGGCTTGCTTGGTTGGCCAAAAAGGGCGTATGCGTTTTTTCCTGAATATATTCAGGAAAATATTCAGGAAAAAACCCATACGCCCTTTTTGGCCAAGTGCATCATTGTCGACGTTTTGCCCCTTTTCCTATGGTTTCAGGGCAATTCCACTCTAACCCCTGCAATGGTTTTCCTGAAATTCTGCCCCGCTTTCAAGTCCCCTTCGCAGGCTTACTTCAATATATTTTAGGAGGATAGCTGTCATTTATAACTCTGCAGGTTTGTGAATTACAGTGCCCCTGAGCTCCTTTCTTCAACTCGCTTTCTTGTGAGCTGGGCACAAAACCACAGGATTGCTTCAGGCCCTAATCTGTTTCCAGCAGGGCACGCTGAGCCTTTGTTTAATTCCTCTTCCTGGTGGGCCATGAGCGTTACATTTGCCCGTGCAGACACCTACAGCTAGTCTCTCATTGGTTCTCCCTATTCCTGTTCATCTTGCACAGAAATTGCAAGCTGTGCCAAAGAGGAGGTTAAAGGCACTGACTCTCCATGCGGGGAGAGTGTTAGTAAAGCATCTGCAATGGTGAACCCGAGGACCAGGAATCGAAAACTGAGATGCATTTTAAATCGTTTCCCAATCACACGGTGGACGATACTCTGGGTTTCCCATGCATGTTTTAGCTGGAGGAAGAATGCCTTGAACCTGGAGAGTTGGGACCCATGGAATGGGTACCATGCAGTATGACTTCAAAAGGTCTGCATTTGCTCACCGAAACTCACCAATGCTATCAGCCTGAAGTGTCCAGCCTTATGTCTCAACCAGCTCTGGGTGTAGATGTGGTCAATCACGGTTGCATCGCATGCCCTGAGTGAATTATTTAAGAATTGCTCTCTATTTCACTGTCTTTGTGTTTTGTTTTCGAAATTTATTTTGATAATCGGATTTATCGGATTTTCACTGCTGCGTTTCGGCCGCTGTACACACGCTTGATTCTCTTACGGAGACATATATATCCATGGGTTTTAAGATTCTTCCTAGTCAGGTATATTCCTAGGCGTTGAATATGTGGTGTTGGGTCCATTTCGTTGAGCAAGGAGTAGGTCTTGTCTATTACATATTTGGCTTATGGAAAGTTATCTGTGCTAATTTCAGTCTCTGGTTTTATGCAGCACCCCAAGGCACCTTTCCCCATAAGCAAGCACTAGTTGGTTTTCTAAATTTGAGACCCTGTTCTGTTTTGTAATTCAGTTCATGTGTAGTCAAGTTTACATTCCGTGTATTAGTGGTATCTTATGATGTTTCTTTTTCTGTGTGACGTAGTTCACGTAGAATCACCGTACCTGCATCCACTCACTATGCCGCTACGGGCCTGATGACACAGATTTCATTGCTGAGTGATACAGCATTGCACGTACGTGCCACAACTTCTTTATCCATTTTTTGCTTTCTGGGATATTTACCTGGTACTATAGACGAGCTTCTTGGGAAAACAGCCGTCCCAAACTTTGGGGTGGCTCTCTGTTTTTGATTTTAATTTCCCTAAGGAAGAGGACCATAAGTGCAATTGCCATAGGCTGTGTTGCTTTATTTCTTACGTGTTTCAGGAAACACCATACACTTCTCCAGGGTGGCTGCTGGCAATTTACATCCTGCCAATCAGCATAACAAGGCTCCCTGTTCTCCATATCCTGTCCTACCATTCTGGATTTTACACATTTTTCAGATGGCCCTTTTGCCCAGGGGGGCAGTGAGACTTCATTGTAGTGCAGATTTCCTTTACAGGCTTGCTTGGTTGGCCAAAAAGGGCGTATGCGTTTTTTCCTGAATATATTCAGGAAAAAACGCATACGCCCTTTTTGGCCAAGTGCATCATTGTCGACGTTGTGCCTCTTTTCCTAGGCTTTCAGGGCAATTCCAGTGTACCCCCTGCAATCGTTTTCCTGAAATTCTGCCCAGCTTTCAAGTCCCCTTCGCAGGCTTACTTCAATATACTTTTGGAAGATAGCTGTCATTTATAACTCTGCAGGTTTGTGAATTACAGTGCCCCTGAGCTCCTTTCTTCAACTCGCTTTCTTGTGAGCTGGGCACAAAACCGCAGGATTGCTTCTAGCACTAATCTGTTTCCAACAGGGCACGCTGAGCCTTTGGTTAATTCCTCTTCCTGGTGGGCAATGAGCGTTATATTTGCCCGTGAAGACACCTACAGCTAGTCTCTCACTGGTTCTCCCTATTCCTGTTCATCTTGCACAGAAATTGCAAGCTGTGCCAAACAGGAAGTTAAAGGCACTGACTCTCCAAGCGGGGAGAGTGTTAGTAAAGCGTCTGGAATGGTGAACCCCAGGGCCAGGATAAGAAAACTGAAATGCATTTTAAATCGTTTCCCAATCACACGGTGGACGATACTCTGGGTTTCCCATGCATGTTTTAGCTAGAGGAAGAATCCCTTGAACCTGGAGTGTTGGGACCCATGGAATGGGTACCATGCAGTATGACTTCTAAGGGTCTGCATTTACTCACCGAACCTCACAAATGCTATCAGCCTGAAGTGTCCAGCCTTATGTCTCAACCAGTTCTGGGTGTAGATGTGGTCAATCCCGGTTGCATCACATGCCCTGAGTGAATTATTTAAGAATTGCTCTCTATTTCACTGTCTTTGTGTTTTGTTTTTGAAATTTATTTTTATAATGGGATTTATCGGATTTTCACTGCTGCGTTTCGGACGCTGTACACACGCTTGTTTCTCTTACGGAGACATATATATCCATGGGTTTTAAGATTCTTCCTAGTCAGGTATATTCCTAGGCGTTGAACATGTGGTGTTGAGTCCATTTCTTTGAGCAAGGAGTAGGTCCTTTCTATTACATATTTGGCTTATGGAAAGTTATCTGTGCTAATTTCAGTCTCTGGTTTTATGCAGCACCCCAACGCACCTTTCCCCATAAGCAAGCACTAGTTGGTTTTCTAAATTTGAGACCCTGTTCTGTTTTGTAATTCAGTTCATGTGTAGTCAAGTTTACATTCCGTGTATTAGTGATATCTTATGATGTTTTTATTTCTGTGTGACGTAGTTCACGCAGAATCACCGTACCTGCATCCACTCACTATGCCGCTACGGGCCTGATGACACAGATTTCATTGCTGAGTGATATTCCATTGTACGTAAATGCCATAACTACTTTATCCATTTTTTGCTTTCGGGGATATTTACCTGGTACTGTAGACGAGCTTCTTGTGAACACAGCCGTCCCAAACATTGGTGTGGCTGTCTCTTTTAGATTTTAATTTCCTTAAGCTATAGGACCATAAGTGGAAGTGCCATAGGCTGTGTTGCTTTGTTTCTTACGTGTTTCACGAAACACCATACACTTCTCCAGGGTGGCTGTTGGCAGTTTACATCCTGCCAATCAGCATAACAAAGCTCACTCTTCTCCATATCATGTCCTACCTTTCTAGATTTTACACTTTTTTCAGATGGCCCTTTTGCCAGGGGGGCAGTGAGACTTCATTGTTGTGCAGATTTCCTTTACAGGCTTTCTTGGTTGGCCAAAAAGGGCCTATGCGTTTTTTCCTGAATATATTCAGGAAAAAACACATAGGCCCTTTTTGGCCAAGTGCATCATTGTCGACGTTGTGCCTCTTTTTCTATGCTTTCAGGGCAATTCCAGTCTACCCCCTGCAATCGTTTTCGTGAAATTCTGCCCCGCTTTCAAGTCCCCTTCGCAGGCTTACTTCAATATATTTTTGGAGGATAGCTGTCATTTATAACTCTGCAGGTTTGTGAATTACAGTGCACCTGAGCTCCTTTCTTCAACTCGCTTTCTTGTGAGCTGGGCACAAAACCGCAGGATTGCTTCAGGCCCTAATCTGTTTCCAGCAGGGCACGCTGAGCCTTTGTTTAATTCCTCTTCCTGGTGGGCAATGAGCGTTACATTTGCCCGTGCAGACACCTACAGCTAGTCTCTCATTGGTTCTCCCTATTCCTGTTCATCTTGCACAGAAATTGCAAGCTGTGCCAAACAGGAGGTTAAAGGCACTGAGTCTCCAAGCAGGGAGAGTGTTAGTAAAGCATCTGGAATGGTGAACCCGAGGACCAGGATACGAAAACTGAGATGCATTTTAAATCGTTTCCCAATCACACGGTGGACGATACTCTGGGTTTCCCATGCGTGTTTAAGCTGGAGGAAGAATCCCTTGAACCTGGAGAGTTGGGACCCATGGAATAGGTACCATGAGGTATGACTTCAAAGTGTCTGCATTTGCTCACCGAAACTCACCAATGCTATCAGCCTGAAGTGTCCAGCCTTATGTCTCAACCAGCTCTGGGTGTAGATGTGTTAAATCCCGGTTGCATCACATGCCCTGAGTGAATTATTTAGGAATTGCTCTCTATTTCACTGTCTTTGTGTTTTGTTTTTGAAATTTATTTTGATAATGGGATTTATCGGATTTTCACTGCTGCGTTTATGCCGCTGTACACACGCTTGATTCTCTTACGGAGACATATATATCCATGGGTTTTAAGATTCTTCCTAGTCAGGTATATTCCTAGGCGTTGAATATGTGGTGTTGAGTCCATTTCGTTGAGCAAGGATTAGGTCTTGTCTATTACATATTTGGCTTATGGAATGATATCTGTGCTAATTTCAGTCTCTGGTTTTATGCAGCACCCCAATGCACCTTTCCCCATAAGCAAGCACTAGTTGGTTTTCTAAATTTGAGACCCTGTTCTGTTTTGTAATTCAGTTCATGTGTAGTCAAGTTTACATTCCGTGTATTAGTGATATCTTATGATGTTTCCATTTCTGTGTGACGTAGTTCACGCAGAATCACCGTACCTGCATCCACTCACTATGCCGCTATGGGCCTGATGACATAGATTTCATTGCTGAGTGATATTCCATTGTACGTAAATGCCATAACTACTTTATCCATTTTTTGCTTTCTGGGATATTTACCTGGTACTGTAGACGAGCTTCTTGTGAACACGGCCGTCCCAAACATTGGTGTGGCTGTCTGTTTTAGATTTTAATTTCCTTAATCTATAGGGCCATAAGTGGAAGTGCCAAAAGCTGTGTTGCTTTGTTTCTTACGTGTTTCAGGAAACACCATACACTTCTCCAGGGTGGCTGTTGGCAGTTTACATCCTGCCAATCAGCATAACAATGCTCACTCTTCTCCATATCCTGTCCTACCATTCTAGATTTTACACTTTTTTCAGATGGCCCTTTTGCCAGGGGGGCAGTGAGACTTCATTGTAGTGCAGATTTCCTTTACAGGCTTTCTTGGTTGGCCAAAAAGTGCGTATGCGTTTTTTCCTGAATATATTCAGGAAAAAACGCATAGGCCCTTTTTGGCCAAGTGCATCATTGTCGACGTTGTGCCTCTTTTTCTATGCTTTCAGGGCAATTCCAGTCTACCCCCTGCAATCGTTTTCCTGAAATTCTGCCCGCTTTCAAGTCCCCTTCGCAGGCTTACTTCAATATATTTTTGGAGGATAGCTGTCATTTATAACTCTGCAGGTTTGTGAATTGCAGTGCCCCTGAGCTCCTTTCTTCAACTCGCTTTCTTGTGAGCTGGGCATAAAACCGCAGGCTTGCTTCAGGCCCTAATCTGTTTCCAGCAGGGCACACTGAGCCTTTGTTTAATTCCTCTTCCTGGTGGGCAATGAGCGTTACATTTGCCCGTGCAGACACCTACAGCTAGTCTCTCATTGGTTCTCCCTATTCCTGTTCATCTTGCACAGAAATTGCAAGCTGTGCCAAACAGGAGGTTAAAGGCACTGACTCTCCAAGCGGGGAGAGTGTTAGTAAAGCATCTGGAATGGTGAACCCGAGGACCAGGATACGAAAACTGAGATGCATTTTAAATCGTTTCCCAATAACACGGTGGACGATACTCTGGGTTTCCCATGCGTGTTTAAGCTGGAGGAAGAATCCCTTGAACCTGGAGAGTTGGGACCCATGGAATAGGTACCATGAGGTATGACTTCAAAGGGTCTGCATTTGCTCACCGAAACTCACCAATGCTATCAGCCTGAAGTGTCCAGCCTTATGTCTCAACCAGCTCTGGGTGTAGATGTGTTAAATCCCGGTTGCATCACATGCCCTGAGTGAATTATTTAAGAATTGCTCTCTATTTCACTGTCTTTGTGTTTTGTTTTTGAAATTTATTTTGATAATGGGATTTATCGGATTTTCACTGCTGCGTTTTGGCCGCTGTACACACGCTTGATACTCTTACGGAGACATATATATCTATGGGTTTTAAGATTAAACCTAGTCAGGTATATTCCTAGGCGATGAATATGTGGTGTTGAGTCCATTTCGTTGAGCAAGGAGTAGGTCTTGTCTATTACATATTTGGCTTATGGAATGTTATCTGTGCTAATTTCAGTCTCTGGTTTTATGCAGCACCCCAACGCACCTTTCCCTATAAGCAAGCACTTGTTGGTTTTCTAAATTTGAGTCCCTGTTCTGTTTTGTAATTCAGTTCATGTGTAGTCAAGTTTACATTCCGTGTATTAGTGATATCTTATGATGTTTCTTTTTCTGTGTGACGTAGTTCACGTAGAATCACCGTACCTGCATCCACTCACTATGCCGCTAAGGGCCTGATGACACAGATTTCGTTGCTGAGTGATATTGCATTGCACGTACGTGCCACAACTTCTTTATCCATTTTTTGCTTTCTGGGATATTTACGTGGTACTGTAGACGAACTTCTTGGGAACACAGCCGTCCCAAACTTTGGGGTCGCTCTCTGTTTTTGATTTTAATTTCCCTAAGCAATAGGACCATAAGTGCAATTGCCATAGGCTGTGTTGCTTTATTTCTTAAGTGTTTCAGGAAACACCATACACTTCTCCAGGGTGGCAGTTCACAATTTACATCCTGCCAATCAGCATAACAAGGCTCCCTGTTCTCCATATCCTGTCCTACCTTTCTGGATTTTACACTTCTTTCATATGGCCCTTTTGCCCGGGGGGTCAGTGAGATTTCATTGTAGTGCAGATTTCCTTTACAGGCTTGTTTGGTTGGCCAAAAAGGGTGAATGCGTTTTTTCCTGAATATATTCAGGAAATAACGCATACGCACTTTTTGGCCAAGTGCATCATTGTCGACGTTGTGCCTCTTTTCCTAGCCTTTCAGAGCAATTCCAGTCTACCCCCTGCAATCGTTTTCCTGAAATTCTGCCCCGCTTTCAAGTCCCCTTCGCAGGCTTACTTCAATATATTTTTGGAGGATAGCTGTCATTTTTAACTCTGCAGGTTTGTGAATTACAGTGCACCTGAGCTCCTTTCTTCAACTCGTTTTCTTGTGAGCTGGGCACAAAACCGCAGGATTGCTTCAGGCCCTAATCTGTTTCCAGCAGGGCACACTGAGCCTTTGTTTAATTCCTCTTCCTGGTGGGCAATGAGTGTTACATTTGCCCGTGCAGACACCTACAGCTAGTCTCTCATTGGTTCTCCCTATTCCTGTTCATCTTGCACAGAAATTGCAAGCTGTGCCAAAGAGGAGGTTAAAGGCACTGACTCTCCAAGTGGGGAGAGTGTTAGTAAAGCATCTGGAATGGTAAACCCGAGGACCAGGATACGAAAACTGAGATGCATTTTAAATCATTTCCCAATCACCCGGTGGACGATACTCTGGGTTTCCCATGCATGTTTTAGCTAGAGGAAGAATCTCTTGAACCTGGAGAGTTGGGACCCATGGAATGGGTACCATGCAGTATGACTTCAAAGGGTCTGCATTTGCTCACCGAAACTCACCAATGCTATCAGCCTGAAGTGTCCAGCCTTATGTCTCAACCAGCTCAGGGTGTAGATGTGGTCAATCCCGGTTGCATCACATGCCCTGAGTTAATTATTTAAGAATTGCTCTCTATTTCACTGTCTTTGTGTTTTGTTTTCAAAATTTATTTTGATAATAGGATTTATTGGATTTTCACTGCTGCGTTTCCGCCGCTGTACACACGCTTGATTCTCTTACGGAGACATATATATCCATGGGTTTTAAGATTCTTCCTAGTCAGGTATATTCCTAGGCGTTGAATATGTGGTGTTGGGTCCATTTCGTTGAGCAAGGAGTAGGTCTTGTCTATTACATATTTGGCTTATGGAAAGTTATCTGTGCTAATTTCAGTCTCTGGTTTTATGCAGCACCCCAACGCACCTTTCCCCATAAGCAAGCACTAGTTGGTTTTCTAAATTTGAGTCCCTGTTCTGTTTTGTAATTCTGTTCATGTGTAGTCAAGTTTACATTCCGTGTATTAGTGATATCTTATGATGTTTCTTTTTCTGTGTGACGTAGTTCACTTAGAATCACCGTATCTGCATCCACTCACTATGCCGCTATGGGCCTGATGACACAGATTTCATTGCTGAGTGATATTGCATTGTACGTACGTGCCAGAACTTCTTTATCCATTTTTTGCTTACTGGGATATTTATCTAATACTGTAGACGAGCTTCTTGTGAACACAGCCGTCCCAAATATTGGGGTGGCTGTCTGTTTTTGATTTGAATTTCCGTAAGCTATAGGACCATAAGTGGAAGTGCCATAGGCTGTGTTGCTTTGTTTCTTACGTGTTTCAGGAAACACCATACACTTCTCCAGGGTGGCTGCTGGCAATTTACATCCTGCCAATCAGCATAACAAGGCTCGCTGTTGTCCATATCCTGTCCTACCTTTCTGGATTTTACACTTTTTTCAGATGGCCCTTTTGCCCGGGGGGCAGTGAGACTTCATTGTAGTGCAGATTTCCTTTACAGGCTTGCTTGGTTGGCCAAAAAGGGTGTATGCGTTTTTTCCTGAATATATTCAGGAAATAACGCATCCGCCCTTTTTGGCGAAGTGCATCATTGTCGACGTTCTGCCTCTTTTCCTATGCTTTCAGGGCAATTCCTGTCTAACCCCTGCAATGGTTTTCCTGAAACTCTGCCCCGCTTTCAAGTCCCCTTCGCAGGCTTACTTCAATATATTTTTGGAGGATAGCTGTCATTTATAACTCTGCAGGTTTGTGAATTACAGTGCCCCTGAGCTCCTTTCTTCAACTCGCTTTCTTGTGAGCTGGGCACAAAACCACAGGATTGCTTCAGGCCCTAATCTGTTTTCAGCAGGGCACGCTGAGCCTTTGGTTAATTCCTCTTCCTGGTGGGAAATGAGCATTACATTTGCCCGTGCAGACACCTATAGCTAGTCTCTCATTGGTTCTCCCTCTTCCTGTTCATCTTGCACAGAAATTGCAAGCTGTGCCAAACAGGAGGTTAAAGGCACTGACTCTCCAAGCGGGGAGAGTGTTAGTAAAGCATCTGGAATTGTGAACCCGAGGACCAGGATACGAAAACTGAGATGCATTTTAATCATTTCCCAATCACACGGTGGACGATTCTCTGGGTTTCCCATGCATGTTTTAGCTGGAGGAAGAATCCCTTGAACCTGGAGAGTTGGGAGCCATGGAATGGGTACCATGCAGTATGACTTCAAAGGGTCTGCATTTGCTCACCGAAACTCACCAATGCTATCAGCCTGAAGTGTCCAGCCTTATGTCTCAACCAGCTCTGGGTGTAGATGTGGTCAATCCCGGTTGCATCACATGCCCTGAGTGAATTATTTAAGAATTGCTCTCTATTTCACTGTCTTTGTGTTTTGTTTTCGAAATTTATTTTGATAATGGGATTTATCGGATTTTCACTGCTGCGTTTCGGCCGCTGTACACAAGCTTGTTTCTCTTACGGAGACATATATAAACATGGGTTTTAAGATTCTTCCTAGTCAGGTATAGTCCTAGGCGTTGAATATGTGGTGTTGGGTCCATTTCGTTGAGCAAGGAGTAGGTCTTGTCTATTACATATTTGGCTTATTGAAAGTTATCTGTGCTAATTTCAGTCTCTGGTTTTATGCAGCACCCCAACGCACCTTTTCCCATAAGCAAGCACTAGTTGGTTTTCTAAATTTGAGACCCTGTTCTGTTTTGTAATTCAGTTCATGTGTAGTCAAGTTTACATTCCGTGTATTAGTGATACCTTATGATGTTTCTTTTTCTGTGTGACGTAGTTCACGTAGAATCACCGTACCTGCATCCACTCACTATGCCGCTACGGGCCTGATGACACAGATTTCATTGCTGAGTGATATTGCATTGTACGTACGTGCCACAACTTCTTTATCCATTTTTTGCTTTCTGGGATATTTACCTGATACTGCAGACGAGCTTCTTGTGAACACAGCCGTCCCAAATATTGGGGTGGCTGTCTGTTTTTGATTTTAATTTCCGTAAGCTATAGGACCATAAGTGGAAGTGCCGTATGCTGTGTTGCTTTGTTTCTTACGTGTTTCAGGAAACACCATACACTTCTCCAGGGTGTCTGCTGGCAATTTACATCCTGCCAATCAGCATAACAAGGCTCCCTGTTCTCCATATCCTGTCCTACCTTTCTGGATTTTACACTTTTTTCAGATGGCCCTTTTGCCTGTGGGGCAGTGAGACTTCATTGTAGTGCAGATTTCCTTTACAGGCTTGCTTGGTTGGCCAAAAAGGGCGTATGCGTTTTTTCCTGAATATATTCAGGAAAAAACGCATACGCCCTTTTTGGCCAAGTGCATCATTGTCGACGTTGTGCCTCTTTTCGTATGCTTTCAGGGCAATTCCAGTCTACCCCCTGCAATCATTTTCCTGAAATTCTGTCCCGCTTTCAAGTCCCCTTCGCAGGCTTACTTCAATATATTTTTGGAGGATAGCTGTCATTTATAACTCTGCAGGTTTGTGAATTACAGTGCCCCTGAGCTCCTTTCTTCAACTCGCTTTCTTGTGAGCTGGGCACAAAACCGCAGGATGGTTTCACGCCCTAATCTGTTTCCGGCAGGGCTCGCTGAGCCTTTGGTTAATTCCTCTTCCTGGTGGGCCATGAGCGTTACATTTGCCCGTGCAGACACCTACAGCTAGTCTCTCATTGGATCTCCCTATTCCTGTTCATCTTGCACAGAAATTGCAAATTGTGCCAAACAGGAGGTTAAAGGCACTGACTCTCCAAGTAGGGAGAGTGTTAGTAAACCGTCTGGAATGGTGAACCCGAGGACAAGGATACGAAAACTGAGATGCATTTTAAATCGTTTCCCAATCTCACGGTGGACCATACTCTCTGTTTCCCATGCATGTTTTAGTTGAATGAAGAATCCCTTGAACCTAGAGAGTTGGGACCCATGTAATGTATACCATGCAGTATGATTTCAAAGGGTCTGCATTTGCTCACTGAAACTCACCAATGCTATCAGCCTGAAGTGTCCAGCCTTATGTCTCAACCAGCTCTGGGTGTAGATGTGGTCAATCCCGGTTGCATCACATGCCCTGAGTGAATTATTTAAGAATTGCTCTCTATTTCACTGTCTTTGTGTTTTCTTTTCGAAATTAATTTTGATAATGGGATTTATCGGATTTTCACTGCTGCGTTTCGGCCGCTGCACACACGCTTGATTCTCTTACGGAGACATATATATCCATGGGTTTTAAGATTCTTCCTAGTCAGGTATATTCCTAGGCGTTGAATATGTGGTGTTGGGTCCATTTCGTTGAGCAAGGAGTAGGTCTTGTCTATTACATATTTGGCTTATGGAATGTTATCTGTGCTAATTTCAGTCTCTGGTTTTATGCAGCACCCCAAGGCACCTTTCCCCATAAGCAAGCACTAGTTGGTTTTCTAAATTTGAGACCCTGTTCTGCTTTGTAATTCAGTTCATGTTTAGTCAAGTTTACATTCCGTGTATTAGTGATATCTTATGATGTTTCTTTTTCTGTGTGACGTAGTTCCCGTAGAATCACCGTACCTGCATCCACTCACTATGCCGCTACGGGTCTGATGACACAGATTTCATTGCTGAGTGATATTGCATTGCACGTACGTGCCACAACTTCTTTATCCATTTTTTGCTTTCTGGGATATTTACCTGGTACTGTAGACGAGCTAATTGGGAACACAGCCGTCCCAAACTTTGGGGTGGATATGTGTATTTGATTTTAATTTCCCTAAGCAACAGGACGATAAGTGCAATTGCCATAGGCTGTGTTCCTTTATTTCTTACCTGTTTCAGGAAACACCATACACTTCTCCAGGGTGGCTGCTGGCAATTTACATCCTGCCAATCAGCATAACAAGGCTCCCTGTTCTCCATATCCTGTCCTACCTTTCTGGATTTTACACTTTTTTCAGATGGCCCTTTTGCCCGGGGGGCAGTGAGACTTCATTGTAGTGCAGGTTTCCTTTACAGGCTTGCTTGGTTGGCCAAAAAGGGCGTATGCGTTTTTTCCTGAATATATTCAGGAAAAAACGCATACGCCCTTTTTGGCCAAGTGCATCATTGTCGACGTTGTGCCTCTTTTCCTATGCTTTCAGGGCAATTCCAGTCTATCCCCTGCAATCGTTTTCCTGAAATTCTGCCCCGCTTTCAAGTCCCCTTCGCAGGCTTACTTCAATATACTTTTGGAAGATAGCTGTCATTTATAACTCTGCAGGTTTGTGAATTACAGTGCCCCTGAGCTCCTTTCTTCAACTCGCTTTCTTGTGAGCTGGGCACAAAACCGCAGGATTGCTTCAGGCACTAATCTGTTTCCAGCAGGGCACGCTAAGCCTTTGGTTAATTCCTCTTCATGGTGGGTAATGAGCGTTACATTTGCCCGTGCAGACACCTACAGCTAGTCTCTCATTGGTTCTCCCTATTCCTGTTCATCTTGCACAGAAATTGCAAGCTGTGCCAAACAGAAGGTTAAAGGCACTGACTCTCCAAGCAGGGAGAGTGTTAGTAAAGCATCTGGAATGGTGAACCCGAGGACCAGGATACGAAAACTGAGATGCATTTTAAATCGTTTCCCAATCACACGGTGGACGATACTCTGGGTTTCCCATGCATGTTTTAGCTGGAGGAAGAATGCCTTGAACCTGGAGAGTTGGGACCCATGGAATGGGTACCATGCAGTATGACTTCAAAGGGTCTGCATTTGCTCACCGAAACTCACCAATGTAATGAGCCTGAAGTGTCCAGCCTTATGTCTCAACCAACTCTGGGTGTAGATGGGGTAAATCCCGGTTGCATCACATGCCCTGAGTGAATTATTTAAGAATTGCTCTCTATTTCACTGTCTTTGTGTTTTGTTTTCGAAATTTATTTTGATAATGGGATTTATCGGATTTTCACTGCTGCGTTTCGGCCGCTGTACACATTCTTGGTTCTCTAACGGAGACATATATATCCATGGGTTTTAAGATTCTTCCTAGTCAGGTATATTCCTAGGAGTTGAATATGTGGTGTTGGGTCCATTTCGTTGAGCAAGGAGTAGGTTTTGTCTATTACATATTTGGCTTATGGAAAGTTATCTGTGCTAATTTAAGTCTCTGGTTTTATGCAGCACCCCAAGACACCTTTTCCCATAAGCAAGCACTAGTTGGTTTTCTAAATTTGAGACCCTGTTCTGTTTTGTAATTCAGTTCATGTGTAGTCAAGTTTACATTCCGTGTATTAGTGATATCTTATGATGTTTCTTTTTCTGTGTGACGTAGTTCACGTAGAATCACCGTACCTGCATCCACTCACTATGCCGCTACGGGCCTGATGACACAGATTTCATTGCTGAGTGATATTGCATTGTACGTACGTGCCACAACTTCTTTATCCATTTTTTGCTTTCTGGGATATTTACCTGATACTGCAGACGAGCTTCTTGTGAACACAGCCGTCCCAAATATTGGGGTGGCTGTCTGTTTTTGATTTTAATTTCCGTAAGCTATAGGACCATAAGTGGAAGTGCCGTATGCTGTGTTGCTTTGTTTCTGACGTGTTTCAGGAAACACCATACACTTCTCCAGGGTGTCTGCTGGCAATTTACATCCTGCCAATCAGCATAACAAGGCTCCCTGTTCTCCATATCCTGTCCTACCTTTCTGGATTTTACACTTTTTTCAGATGGCCCTTTTGCCTGTGGGGCAGTGAGACTTCATTGTAGTGCAGATTTCCTTTACAGGCTTGCTTGGTTGGCCAAAAAGGGCGTATGCGTTTTTTCCTGAATATATTCAGGAAAAAACGCATACGCCCTTTTTGGCCAAGTGCATCATTGTCGACGTTGTGCCTCTTTTCGTATGCTTTCAGGGCAATTCCAGTCTACCCCCTGCAATCATTTTCCTGAAATTCTGTCCCGCTTTCAAGTCCCCTTCGCAGGCTTACTTCAATATATTTTTGGAGGATAGCTGTCATTTATAACTCTGCAGGTTTGTGAATTACAGTGCCCCTGAGCTCCTTTCTTCAACTCGCTTTCTTGTGAGCTGGGCACAAAACCGCAGGATGGTTTCACGCCCTAATCTGTTTCCGGCAGGGCTCGCTGAGCCTTTGGTTAATTCCTCTTCCTGGTGGGCCATGAGCGTTACATTTGCCCGTGCAGACACCTACAGCTAGTCTCTCATTGGTTCTCCCTATTCCTGTTCATCTTGCACAGAAATTGCAAATTGTGCCAAACAGGAGGTTAAAGGCACTGACTCTCCAAGTAGGGAGAGTGTTAGTAAACCGTCTGGAATGGTGAACCCGAGGACCAGGATACGAAAACTGAGATGCATTTTAAATCGTTTCCCAATCTCACGGTGGACCATACTCTCTGTTTCCCATGCATGTTTTAGTTGAATGAAGAATCCCTTGAACCTAGAGAGTTGGGACCCATGTAATGTATACCATGCAGTATGATTTCAAAGGGTCTGCATTTGCTCACTGAAACTCACCAATGCTATCAGCCTGAAGTGTCCAGCCTTATGTCTCAACCAGCTCTGGGTGTAGATGTGGTCAATCCCGGTTGCATCACATGCCCTGAGTGAATTATTTAAGAATTGCTCTCTATTTCACTGTCTTTGTGTTTTCTTTTCGAAATTAATTTTGATAATGGGATTTATCGGATTTTCACTGCTGCGTTTCGGCCGCTGCACACACGCTTGATTCTCTTACGGAGACATATATATCCATGGGTTTTAAGATTCTTCCTAGTCAGGTATATTCCTAGGCGTTGAATATGTGGTGTTGGGTCCATTTCGTTGAGCAAGGAGTAGGTCTTGTCTATTACATATTTGGCTTATGGAATGTTATCTGTGCTAATTTCAGTCTCTGGTTTTATGCAGCACCCCAAGGCACCTTTCCCCATAAGCAAGCACTAGTTGGTTTTCTAAATTTGAGACCCTGTTCTGCTTTGTAATTCAGTTCATGTTTAGTCAAGTTTACATTCCGTGTATTAGTGATATCTTATGATGTTTCTTTTTCTGTGTGACGTAGTTCCCGTAGAATCACCGTACCTGCATCCACTCACTATGCCGCTACGGGTCTGATGACACAGATTTCATTGCTGAGTGATATTGCATTGCACGTACGTGCCACAACTTCTTTATCCATTTTTTGCTTTCTGGGATATTTACCTGGTACTGTAGACGAGCTAATTGGGAACACAGCCGTCCCAAACTTTGGGGTGGATCTGTGTATTTGATTTTAATTTCCCTAAGCAACAGGACGATAAGTGCAATTGCCATAGGCTGTGTTCCTTTATTTCTTACGTGTTTCAGGAAACACCATACACTTCTCCAGGGTGGCTGCTGGCAATTTACATCCTCCCAATCAGCATAACAAGGCTCCCTGTTCTCCATATCCTGTCCTACCTTTCTGGATTTTACACTTTTTTCAGATGGCCCTTTTGCCCGGGGGGCAGTGAGACTTCATTGTAGTGCAGGTTTCCTTTACAGGCTTGCTTGGTTGGCCAAAAAGGGCGTATGCGTTTTTTCCTGAATATATTCAGGAAAAAACGCATACGCCCTTTTTGGCCAAGTGCATCATTGTCGACGTTGTGCCTCTTTTCCTATGCTTTCAGGGCAATTCCAGTCTATCCCCTGCAATCGTTTTCCTGAAATTCTGCCCCGCTTTCAAGTCCCCTTCGCAGGCTTACTTCAATATACTTTTGGAAGATAGCTGTCATTTATAACTCTGCAGGTTTGTGAATTACAGTGCCCCTGAGCTCCTTTCTTCAACTCGCTTTCTTGTGAGCTGGGCACAAAACCGCAGGATTGCTTCAGGGACTAATCTGTTTCCAGCAGGGCATGCTGAGCCTTTGGTTAATTCCTCTTCCTGGTGGGAAATGAGCGTTACATTTGCCCGTGCAGACACCTACAGCTAGTCTCTAATTGGTTCTCCCTATTCCTGTTCATCTTGCACAGAAATTGCAAGCTGTGCCAAACAGGAGGTTAAAGGCCCTGACTCTCCAAGCATGGAGAGTGTTAGTAAAGCATCTGGAATGGTGAACCCGAGGACCAGGATACGAAAACTGAGATGCATTTTAAATCGTTTCCCAATCACACGGTGGACCATACTGTGGTTTACCCATGCATGTTTAACTGGAGGAAGAATCCCTTGAACCTGAAGAGTTCGGACCCATGGAATTGGTACCATGCAGTATGACTTCAAAGGGTCTGCATTTGCTCACCAAAACTCACCAATGCTATCAGCCTGAAGTGTCCAGCCTTATGTCTCAACCAGCTCTGGGTGTAGATGTGGTCAATCCCGGTTGCATCACATGCCCTGAGTGAATTATTTAAGAATTGCTCTCTATTTCACTGTCTTTGTGTTTTGTTTTCGAAATTTATTTTGATAATGGGATTTATTGGATTTTCACTGCTGCGTTTCGGCTGCTATACACACCCTTGGTTCTCTTACAGAGACATATATATCCATGGGTTTTAAGATTCTTCCTAGTCAGGTATATTCCTAGGCGTTGAATTTGTGGTGTTGAGTCCATTTCGTTGAGCAAGGAGTAGGTCTTGTCTATTACATATTTGGCTTATGGAATGTTATCTGTGCTAATTTCAGTCTCTGTTTTTATGCAGCACCCCAAGGCATCTTTCCCCATAAGCAAGCACTAGTTGGTTTTCTAAATTTGAGACACTGTTCTGTTTTGTAATTCAGTTCATGTGTAGTCAAGTTTACATTCCGTGTATTAGTGATATCTTATGATGTTTCTTTTTCTGTGTGACGTAGTTCACGTAGAATCACCGTACCTGCATCCACTCACTATGCCGCTACGGGCCTGATGACACAGATTTCATTGCTGAGTGATATTGCATTGCACGTACGTGCCACAACTTCTTTATCCATTTTTTGCTTTCTGGGATATTTACCTGGTACTGTAGACGAGCTTCTTGGGAACACATCCGTCCCAAACTTTGGGGTGGCTCTCTGTTTTTGATTTTAATTTCCCTAAGGAATAGGACCATAAGTGCAATTGCCATAGGCTGTGTTGCTTTATTTCTTACGTGTTTCAGGAAACACCATACACTTCTCCAGGGTGGCTGTTGGCAATTTACATCTTGCCAATCAGCATAAAAAGGCTCCCTGTTCTCCATATCCTGTCCTCCCTTTCTGGATTTTACAATATTTTCAGATGGCGCTTTTGCCCGGGGGGCAGTGAGACTTCATTGTCGTGCAGATTTCCTTTACAGGCTTGCTTGGTTGGCCAAAAAGGGCGTATGCGTTTTTTCCTGAATATATTCAGGAAAAAACGCATACGCCCTTTTTGGCCAAGTGCATCATTGTCGAGGTTCTGCCTCTTTTCCTATGCTTTCAGGGCAATTCCAGTCTACCCCCTGCAATCGTTTTCCTGAAATTCTGCCCCGCTTTCAAGTCCCCTTCACAGGCTTACTTCAATATATTTTTGGAAGATAGCTGTCATTTATAACTCTGCAGGTTTGTGAATTACAGTGCCGCTGAGCTCCTTTCTTCAACTCGCTTTCTTGTGAGCTGGGCACAAAACCGCAGGATTGCTTCAGGCCCTAATTTGTTTCCAGCAGGGCATGCTGAGCCTTTGGTTAATTCCTCTTCCTGGTCGGCAATGAGCGTTACATTTGCCCATGCAGACACCTACAGCTAGTCTCTAATTGGTTCTCCCTATTCCTGTTCATCTTGCACAGAAATTGCAAGCTGTGCCAAAGAGGAGGTTAAAGGCACTGACTCTCCAAGCGGGGAGAGTGTTAGTAAAGCATCTGGAATGGTGAACCCGAGGACCAGGATACGAAAACTGAGATGCATTTTAAATCGTTTCCCAATCACACGGTGGACGATACTCTGGGTTTCCCATGCATGTTTTAGCTGGAGGAAGAATCCCTTGAATCAGGAGAGTTGGGACCCATGGAATGGGTACCATGCAGTATGACTTCAAAGGGTCTGCATTTGCTCACCGAAACTCACCAATGTTATCAGCCTGAAGTGTCCATCCTTATGTCTCAACCAGCTCTGGGTGTAGATGTGGTAAATCCAGGTTGCATCACATGCCCTGAGTGAATTATTTAAGAATTGCTACCTATTTCACTGTCATTGTGTTTTGTTTTTGAAATTTATTTTAATAATGGGATTTATCGGATTTTCACTGCTTCGTTTATGCCGCTGTACACGTGCTTGATTCTCTTACGGAGACATATAAGTCCATGGGTTTTAAGATTCTTACTAATCCGGGATATTCTTAAGCATTGAATATGGCGTGTTGAGTCCATTTCGTTGAGCAAGGAGTAGGTCTTGACTATTACATATTTGGCTTATGGAATGGTATCTGTGCTAATTTCAATCTCTGGTTTTATGCAGCACCCCAACTCACCTTTCCCCTTAAGGAAGCATAAGTTGGTTTTCTTAATTTGAAACCCTCTTCTCTTTTGTAATTCAGTTCATGTGTAGCCATGTTAACATTCCATGTATTAGTGATATGTTATGTCTTTTTCTTTTTGAATTATGTGACTTCGAATGATCACACGTAACTCCTCTGGAGTTGTTATAACTGGCCGTATTTCATTGATTTCCAGGCTGAGTAATATTCCACTCTACATAAGCACCACATCTCTGTCCGTTTTTTCTCTGCAGATACATTTAAGTTATATCCTAATCGAGGATCTTTTAAACAGAGAGGTGGTAAACATTGGGGTGCCTGTGTCCTCTCGATTTTTGTTTTTCCCAAGGTATACGTCCATGAGTGCAAGTGCCCTGTGCTCGGTAGCTCATTTTTTAGATGCTTTAGTAAACACAATAGACTTATCCAGAGTGACCGTTGGCAATATACATTTCCACTATAAGACTCACAGGGCTCCCTTTTTTCCTTGCCCTGTCCTGCATTTCTGGTGTTTACACTTTATGAGGACGGCTCTTCTGACTGATGCAAAGTGATATGTTTTGTAGTATTGATTTCCAGTGCCCACCTGTTTGGTTGGCTAAAAAAGTGTATGCCCTTTTCTTGAATATATACAGAAAAAGACGCATACACCCTTTTTGGCCAACTGCAATGTTGGCAATGTTCAGCCCCTTTTCTTGTGCTTAATGGCGAGTCCTTTCTACCTCTTCCAATCCCTTTCCTGCCATTCTCCGTTGCTTACAAGTCCTTTTCTCTGACTTTCCTCAAGACATTTTTCAGTGATAGATATTTTCAATTCTGCAGTTTCGTGAATTTTAGTGCCCCTGAGTTCCATTTTCCAACTTGTGTTTATGGGAACTGGCCACAAAGCATCAGGATTCCTCAAGCCCTATTCTGTTTCCATGGGCAACCCTAGCCTTTGGTCAATTCGTCTTCCTGATTGGAAATTAGAGTGGCATGTGTCTGTCCGAACACCTAGGACTTGTCTCTCACTGTTCCTCCTCCTTCTGCTTCATCCTCTGGACAAATTCCAAACTGTATGCAACAGGATGTTGACAGTGCTGACATCTCCAAGTGGGGAGACTGTTATTAAAGACGCTGGAGTGGTGAACCCTAGCACCAAGAGATGAGGAGATGAGATGCCTTTTCCAAACTTTTCCCGATCAGACGGTATACCATCCTCTGGGTGTGACAGGCATGTTTTAGGTGTAGGAAGGGTCCCATTCATGTGAGGAGAACACCAGGGGATTTTAAATATCAGTGTCTCTCTGCAACCCAAACTGGGGAATTTTTTAAGCTACGGCTACACATATGTTCATTAAGGGCCTTGGGAAGTAGGCAGAGTCCAAACTTTAGATGATTGAAGTCTTCAGGGTCAGAAGCACTCACCACTGTCTTCCCTTAGATTCCATTTTTACTGTCATTGATGGATGATGTCAATACAAATATCTATTCTTTTTCAGATCATTTCCCCTTATAGGTTATTGCAAAATATTGAGTGTAGTTCCCTGTGCTATACAGTAGTTCCTTGCTGATGATTTCATACATAGCAGTGTGTATGTGTTAATCCCAAACTGTTAATTTATCCCTCCTCCTACCATTTCCCTTTGGTAATAATAAATTATAAGATTTTATGCTTCTCAGAAATGGGGGAGCTGAAAGAGAGGTATCATTTTCAATGCCAAAGCATTTAAAACAAGATTGAAGCTTTAACCAAGATTATTAGATGTACATCCTTGGAAAGAAATCACTTTGTTTCTCTAATATTGACCTGACAAAGAAGACAAACCTTTTCACTGAACTTGCTTATAAGAAAGTGATGGAAATATCAAATGGAAGTGTTAGAAACATCTTATTTTACCCGAGCCTTATACACTGTTCTATGTTAATTACAGTTTGGCTCACACATCTGTTCATTGAAGTTACAATGTTCTCAATTTCTGTTACTGATCCTCCAGAGTGGACGCCAACAAGTGTCCCCCTGCCCAGTGTCATAGGAGCCAATAGATCGAGACTGAGTTTGGTTCAAAAGCAAAGGAAACTTTATATTTTGATCAGAGAATGGAGAGGTGCTACCCTGTGGGCTGTGGGCTGGGCTGCTGTGTAGAGATCCTGTCAGAGTCACTGGGAGGGAGGGGGCTGAGCTCTCGAGGACCTGGTTGGCTGCAGCTCAGGCTCTATGTCACGGAGTCTGAACTGGGCCCCAGGAGCTGAAGTGTCATCGAGCCATTCTGCTCTAGGAAATCTGGTCTGAAGTGCCGGGTGTGGAACCTCTGTATGCGGGACACTAGGAGCACCTGAAATTAGACAAAGCACAAAGGATAAAAATGGTTAGACTTTATTTTATTGCCCAGATTCTATTTTTATCTCCCAGGCATTTTTAAGGGGCTTTGCCTGGGACAAACTTCTCTTCTGCCTTTTGTCCCTTTCCTCATTCTTGGAGTGCTGCGGGTGCAGACCCTTCTTCTGTAACTGCTGAGTGCTGAGTTAGGAGGCTTCATACCCGTGGGCGAGGGTCAGAACTTCTCCCCAGCAGCCTCCAGGTGACGTTGATTGTCCCCAGGCCTCCTGCCTCCCTGCTCGTCCACCTGAGCACCAGTATTGGAAGTGTTATAGATTCTAATGACCTTTAAGGGTCCAGAAAGGAGATGTGCAGTGGCGCTGTGAGGTCCAGTTTCACTCCGCCCCACATTTGTTCGGCCACCTTAGGCTGACCATTTCTGCCAGCCTAGATGCTCTGACTGACCATTTCTGCCAGCCTAGATGCTCTGACCAACAGTCTGCGCTTTCTTCCATTAGGCCCCTGAATTAACGTAAAAACAGCACCAGGTGTCAGGATCCTGCCCGCTCAGCTCCCAGACAGTCCAGGGTCAGTGGTGATGAAGGATCATGATGGTCACTGAGTCAAGAGCCTTTGGAAGTAAACAGGAGTCCAGCCGGTCTTATTGGCCACCATCATCAGGGTGTCTGTAGGCTTTTCTATGGTGACAGCATGATATACGGTTCCCCCGCCAAGATTATTAGCTCCCCTCTGGGTACAGTAAGTACTGCAAGCAGTAGTCTACTCTTTTGGGACACACTCTTGTTGTTTTATGAGAGAAACTCCAGGTCAAGTGATGGTCACACGGGTCGTCATGGTGCCCCGTTGCCCCCGGTTATCTCTCTGGAGGTTGGAGTTGGAGGGCCTCCTCATTCGAGGTCAGTGTGCCCACGGAGCAAACCCTGCAACTTCAGGGCATGGCTGGGGGTTAGGATCACCCCGTGGGGTCCGTTTCCCTTAGAAGGGAGGTGGCCTTTTGGGCTGCTGATTTCCAGGTTTTCAGATACCACCAGTATCTTGGCCAGATGTGGCGGTTGGCCAAGCCCCTTGGTGACCATAGTTTATCCTACCTGGATGGCATTCTTGCATTGTTCCATTTCAAGTGGTCCCAGTTTTTGCACTAATACTCCAATGGCGATTCACCTTTCACCAGGAATGTAAAGGTCAAAGGGTTTAGCTAAATTAGGGAGTTCCAGGGCAAGGGTCTGAATTGACTGCTCTTTCCATTCTTGAAAGGCCACTTCTGGATTCTATTCAAAAGGATCATCATCTTTTCCTTTCAGTGTTTCATATAGAGGCCCAGCTAGTAGACTGCAGTTAGGGATCCAGAGGCAGGAAACCCTGGCTTCCCCAGGAACCCCTAAGCTGTCTTCTAGTTTCAGAAAGGGGTAAGGCTGTAAATTGTTTCTTCCCTTTCCTGGGATGGGCTTCTCCGACCTTCTGTGAGAATGAAGCCCAGGCAGGTCACCGTAGTCTGTGATACTTGAGCTTTTTCGTGGACAACTTCTATCCTTTATTGGCTTGGTAGTTCTGAGGCCTCCTTAGTAGGGCTGGCGATCAGAATGTCGTCTGAATATTGAAGGAGTGTTTCCTTTTCCAGAGGTAGAACTTTTAGGTCTTTAGCTGAGCTTTCCCCAAAGATGGTGTGGGAATTTTTGAACCCTTGGGGCAAGACAGCCTGGAAGTATTGTTTTAGTTGTATGTTGAGTCCTGTCACTCACAAGCCAAAATTTCTTGTGACTCTGGGACTAATGGAATACAAAAGAAGGCATCAGTGAAGACTAATACAGAATACCAAGTCCTGGTGGTTGGTAGAATGACCAGCAGGGTGTAGGATTTAGGAACTACTGGAGGTATATCCTCAGTGGCTTCACTGACTGTCCTGACATCCTTTACCAGGACTCCAGCAGCCCATGGGGCTCTCGAGGTCAGGCCAATCCCAGGATATGGAGCTCACCTGGGCAGGTACCCTACCCCCCACCCCAGCCCACGGGGCTCTCGAGGTCAGGCCAATCCCAGGATATGGAGCTCACCTGGGCAGGTACCCTACCCCCACCCCAGCCCACGGGGCTCTCGTGTTCAGGCCCCTCCCAGGATATGGGATTCCCTGGGCAGGTCCTCTGCAGTCCATGGGGCTCCCGTGGTCAGGCCCCTCCCAGGATACAGAGCTACCCTTGCAGGTACCTTGGCAGGGCTGGGCACACAGGAACCGTGCACATAGCCCTCATTGCAGAGCACTCCCAGCTCACCTGTCGCTCAGATCTGACACAGAGCACCTCAGAGCAGGACTTGAACTAACAAACAGCAGCTCTGACAGGTCTGTGACCCTGGGCATCACTCTGTGCGGCCTCCTCCACCTGGTCTTCCAGAGACTTCCACTGCACCCGGGGCACCAGGCCTCTGTCTCCAACCACCACCCACCCCTCCTCTCCCTGACTCCTGGGTTCCTCTCATTAGGAGAGGGTTTTCTTGAAGTTGTCTCCCACTCATGGGCCAGATAATATAATTAGAAAACAAGCCAGAGCTGCAGCCCCTTGTCTATCCTGACTCTCAGGAGCCCACACCTGTTCCTTGGACCTGGCCAATTCAGCAAGTTCCATTTTCAGCAACTGTGAGCCCCTGAGGGGTGATTATTGGCTGGCTTGGGAAGCCTGACCGTGCCGGCCAGCCCTCCCCAGGTGTGCCTGGGTTGAGATCAATATAAAGACCGCTCCAGGCAGCAAGAGCCCCTGCAGCTGTGCCTGACGCCATTTTCTCTGCCCTGTCAGCAGTCTCGGGACTGGGCTGGTGGGAGGGAGTGAGAGGCCACGGCTTTGTGGGTGTCCCAGTGTGAGTGGGGCTCTGCTGGACTTTCTGCAGCAGTTGCCAAGATGCTACCTGCTAAAGAAGAGGATGTGTCACCCACACCTGCCGCTGGAATTTCTCCCTGGGCACAGGTGAAGAAGGAAGAAAGCAGTGGGGGCCGGGACAGCAGGGGTATCTCAGGCAGGGAAATGGAGAGCTTCCAGAAGAGCACCCAGGGCCAGGACCATCCTGGCTGGCCTGCAGGCACCAAGTCGGCTGGCATGCTGTCCCTCATGTGGCTCCATGGCCCTTCCTCTAGGTTTTCAAGTCCTTGTACATATTCAGGTGTTTAGCCTTGGAAGGGTGGGAACATTTCAGCAGCAGCTGGCCTGGGGCTCGGCCCACGTTTACTCACAGATACCTCGGCACGGTCCCCCAGCTTTGCAGTGAGGACGCTTGTTGCGAGGAGCATGCTGGCTGAATGGGAGATGATTCCCCACCACTGACCAACTTCAGAATTGTTTGTAATTGGAGCAAGTGCCCTGAAACGGTTTTCCTCTGTGTAACTGGTGGGTTCTGTTTTTTTTATCTTTTTTTCGTTTTTGGTTCAAGGTAGATTTTATTGCTCTTTTGTGTATTTACAGATATAAGCATGGAAATAATTTATTCATATAAATACATGTATGTGAAGGGAAGAATATTTTTTCTGTTTTACTTTTTTTAATTTTATTTTTTTATTTTGAATTTAATTTTATATTTTTATACAGCAGGTTGTTTTTGGTTATCTACTTTATACATATAAATGTATACATACCAATCCCAATATCTCAACTCCTCCCACCACCATCCCCAACAGCTTTCCCCCCTTGTTGTCCATACGTTTGTTGTATACATGTATTGCTCTATTTCTGCCTTGCAAAACGGTTCATCTGTACAATTTTTCTAGGTTCCACATATATGCATTAATATACAAGATTTGTTTTTCTCTTTCTGACTTACTTCACTCTGTATGACAGTCTCTAGATCCATCAACGTCTCTACAAATGTCCCAATTTCATTCCTTTTTATGGCTTAGTAATATTCCATTTTATATATGTACCACATCTTTATGCATTCGTCTGTCTGTGGGCATTTAGGTTGCTTCCATTTCCTGGATAGTGTAAATAGTGATGCAATGAACATTGTGGTGAATGTCTCTTTTTGATTTATGGTTTTGTCTGGGTATATGCCCAGTAGAGGGATTGCTGTATCATATGGTAATTCTATTCTTAGTTTTATAAGAAACTCCATAATGTTCTCCACAGTGACTGTATCAATTTACGTTCCCAACAATAGTGGAAGAGGATTCCTTATCTCCACACCGTTTCCAGCATTTGTTGTTTGTAGATTTTCTGATGATGCCCATTCTAATAGGTGTGAGGTGATACACCATGGATGAGTCTATTTCGTTGAGCAAAGAGTAGGTCTTGTTTATTACGTATTTGGCTTATGGAATGGTATGTGTGCTAATTTCAATCTGTTTTTATACAGCAGCCCAACTCAACTTTCCCCTTAAGCAAGCATAAGGTTTTTATCTAAATGTGAGACTCTGTTCGGTTTTGTAATTCAGTTTATGTGTAGCCAAGTTTACACTCCCTCTATTAGTGATATCTTATGATAATTATCTTTCTTTGTGTGACATATTTCTCTTAGAATCATCATAATTAAATCCACTCAATTTGCTGCTATAGGCCTGATGACATTGATTTCACTGCTGAGTGATATTCCGTTGTACGTAAGTAGCACAACTTCTTTATCCATTTTTTTCTTTCTGGGATATTTAATTTGTACTGGACTCGAGGTTCTTGTAAACACAGCAGCCCTAAATTTTGTGTTGGCTGTGTCTTGTTGATTTTAATTTTCCTAAGCTATAGGGCCAAAAGTGGAAGTGCCCTAGGCTCTGTAGCTTTGTTTTTTAGATGTTTCAGGATACACCATGAACATCTCCAGAGTGTCTGTTGGCAATTTACATCCCGCCCATCAGCATAACACGGCTCCCTGTTCTCCATGGCCTGTCCTGTGTTTCTGGTTTTTACACTTTATTCAGATGGCCTTTTTGACGAATGGGAAATGTGACTTCATTGTAGTGTGGATTTCCATTGCTGGAGTGCTTGGTTGGCCAAAATGTTCATATGTGTTTTTTCCTGAATATATTCAGGAAAAATGTATACGCACTTTTTGTCCATGTGCATCACTGTCAAAGATCTGCCGCTTTTCATATGCTTTAAATGCAATTCCAATCTACCTCTTGAAATATGATTCCTGCAATTCTGCCTCGTTTTCAAGTCCTCTTTGCAGACTTACTTCGATATATTTTTGCCAATAGCTGTCATTTATCTCTGCAGGTTTGTGAATTACAGTGCCCCTGAGCTCCTTTCTTAACTCGCTTCCTTGTAAGCTGGCCACAAAACTGCAGGTTTGCTTCAGGCCATAATCAGGGTCCGACACGGCACTCTGAGCCTTTGGTTAATTCCTCTTCCTGGTGGGAAATTAGAGTTAAATGTGCCCCTCCAGATACCTGCCTCACTCCCAGCCACATGGTGATGTATGTCCTCAGGTTTGAGGCCATATGTGATGGGTTCCTCATCTTTTGATGATGTGGCCCCACTGGTGTTTGGACACTCCTGCCTGGTTCCCATCCCCTTGGTGATGTGGGCCCTCTGGTGAGACTCTGATCCTGGTTGGGTTCCTCACACATCCGTGAGGTGAGCCCTCTTCTCTGAGGTCACTCCTGCCTGGCTGGCACAACCCGCCTTGTTGACTTCGGCACCCTGGTGGCAGTTGGAGCCTGCTGGGAGCCTCCTTCCCGCGGTGATGAGGCCCTCTGGCGTCAGACCCTAATGGCGGGGTTCCCACATTTTCTGATACGTGCTAAGTGGTACGAGGGCACTCCTGCCAGGTTCCCATCCTCATGAGCGTGTGGGCCTTCTGTTCTGAGGTCCTAACGGCTGGGTTGCTCACACTTTCATGATGTGGGCCCTCTGCTGTGAGGTCAATCCTGCCTGGCTGGCGCACGTCGCCTTGGCGACGTGGACCCTCTGGTGGCAGTTGGAGCGTGCTGGGGCCTCCTCCCCTCAGTGATGAGGGCCTTCTGGTGTCAGGCCCTAAGTGCTGGGCTCCACACATTTTCTGATGTGTGCCCAGTGGTGCGAGTCACTCCTGCCAGGTTCCCATCCCCATGGGCATGTGGGACTTCTGTTCTGTGGTCCCAACTGCTGGGTTGCTCACAGTTTCATGATGTGGGCCCTTTGCTGTGTGTTCACTCTGGCCTGTATCCCATAGTGTCAGTGCTCTGGGCCTCCAGCTTGGAGTTTCCAACTTCACGATTCCTCACCTTTTTGATTCTATGGGCCCTCGGTTGTGCGTCTCCTCCTGCATGCCTCACTCCCAGCCCCTTCGTGATGTGTGTCCCCTTGTTTGAGGCCACATGTGCTGTGTTCCTCACCTTTCTATAATGTGGCCACACTGGTGTGAGGACACTCTTGCCTGGTTCCCATTCCCTTGGTGATGTTGGCCCCACTGCTGTTAGGACAGTCTTGCCTGGTTCCCATCACCTTGGTGATGTTGGCCCTCTGGTGAGAGACTGATCCTGGTTAGGTTCCTCACCCTTCTGTGAGGTGGGCCCTCTGCTCTGAGGTCACTCCTGCCTGGCTGGCACACGCCGCCTTGGCAACGTCGGCCATATGGTGGAAGTTGGAGCCTGCTGGGAGCCTCCTCCCCTCGGTGATGAGGGCCCTCTGGCCTCAGGCCCTAACTGCTGGGTTCCCACATTTTCTGATTCGTGCTAAGTCGTGCAAGGACACTCCTGCCAGGTTCCCATCCCCATGGGGATGTGGGCCTTCTGCAATGAGGTCCCATCCGCTGTGTTGCTCACAGTTTCATGATGTGGGACCTCTGCTGTGAGTTTGCTGTGGCCTGGATCCCATAGACTCTGTGCTCTGGGCGGCCTACTGGCCTGTTCCAACTGCTGGATTCCTCACAACTTTTATTCTGTGGGCTCTGTTTTGTGAGGATACTCCTGCTTGCCTCACTCCTAGCCCCTTGGAGATGTGGGTCCCCTGTTTTAGGCCACATGTTCTGGGTTCCTCACCTTTCTATAATGTGGCCACACTGGTGTGAGGACCCTCCTGCCTGGTTCCGATCCCCTTGGTGTTGTGGGCCCTCTGGTGAGAGTCTTATCCTGGCTGGTTTCCTCACTCTTCTGTGAGGTAGGCCCTCTGCGGTGAGGTCACTCCTGCCTGGCTGGCACACATCACCTTGGTGACGTGGGCCCTCAGTTGGGAGTTGGTGTCTGCTGCGAGTCTCCGTCCCTCGGTAATGAGGGCCCTCTTGCTTCAGACCCTAACTCCTGGGCTCCCAAAATTTGCAGATGTGCGACCTGTGGTGCGAGTACACTCCTGTCAGGTTCCCAACCCCATGGGAATTTGGGCCTTCTGCTCTGAGGTCCCAACGGCTGGGGTGCTCACAGTTTCATGATGAGGGCCCTCTGATGTGCGTTCATTCTGGCCTAGATCCCATAGGCTTGCTGCTCCTGGGCGCCTGCTGGGAGGTTCCAACTGCGGGATTCCTCACCTTTTTTATTCTATGGGCCCTCTGTTTTGAGGCTCCTCCTGCCTGCCTCAATCCCAGCCCCGTTGTGATGTGTGTCCTCTGGTGTGAGGCCACATGTGCTGGGTCCCTCACCTTTCGATGATGTGGCCCCAATGGTGTGAGGACACTCGTGCCTATTTCCCAGCCCCTTGGTGATGTGGCCCCTCTGGTGAGAGTCTGATCCTGGCTGGGTTCCTTACCGTTCTGTGAGGTGGGCCCTGTGCTCTGAGGTAACTCCTGCCTGGCTTGCTCCCATTGCCTTGGTGACGTCAGCCCTCTGGTGGCAGTTGGATCCTTTTGGAGACTCCTGTCCTCGGTGATGAGGTCCCTCTGGCATCAGGCTCTAACTGCTGGGCTCCCCAGGTTTTCTGATGTGAGCCCAGTGATGCCAGGACACTCGTGAAATGTTCCCATCCCCATGGCGATATGGGCCTTCTGCTCTGAGGTTCCAACGACTGGGTTGCTCACAGTTTCCTGATGTTAGCTCTCTGGTGTTAGTTCACTCATTCCTAGATCCCATAGCCTCTGTACTCTGGGCCGCCTGCTGGGAAGTTCCAACTGCTGGGTTCCTCACCTTTTTTATTCTTTGGGCCCTGTGTTGGGAGTCTCCTCCTGCCTGTGTCACTCCCAGCTCCTTGGTGATGTAGGTCCTCTGGTTTGTGGCCACATGTGCCAGTTTCCTCATCTTTTAGTGATGTGGCCCCACTGGTGTGAGGACACTCGTGCCTGGTTCCCGTCCCCTTGGTGATATGGGCCCTCTGGTGAGAGTCTGATCCTGGTTGGGTTCCTCACACTTCTTTGAGGTGGGCCGTCTGCTGTGAGGTCACTCCTGCCTGGCTGGCACACCCCGCCTTGGCGACGTGGGCCCTCTTGTGGTAGTTGGAACATGCTGGGAGCCTCCTCCCCTCAGTGATGAGGGCGCTCTGGCGTCAGGCCCTAACTGCTGGGTACCCACATTTTCTGATATGTGCTAAGTGGTGCGAGGACACTCCTGCCATGCTCCCAACACCTTGGGGATGTGGACCTTCTGCTCTGAGGTCCAAATGACTGGGTTGCTCGCAGTTTCATGATGTGGACCCTGTGCTGTGAGTTTACTGCGGCCTGAATCGCATAGACTTGGTGCTCTTGGCCGCCTGCTGGGAGGTTCCCATTGCTGGATTCCTCAGCTTTTTTATTCTATGGGCCCTGTGTTGTGAGGCTACTCCTGCCTGCCTCATTCCGAGCCCCTTGGAGATGTGGGTCTTCTGGTTTAGGCCACATGTGCTGGGTTCCTCACCTTTCTATGATGTGGCCACACTGGTGTGAAGACTCTCCTGCCTGGTTCTGATCACCTTGGTGATGTGGGCCCTCTGGTGAGAGTCTTATCCTGGCTGTGTTCCTCACCCTTCTGTGAGGTAGGCCCTCTGCGGTGAGGTCACTCCTACCTGGCTGTCACACGTCACCTTGGCGACGTGGGCCCTCAGTTGGGTGTTGGTGCCTGATTGGAGTCTCCTCGCCTTGGTAATGAGGGCCCTCTGGCGTCAGGCCCTAACTCCTGGGTTCCCTAAATTCTCTGATGTGTGCCCTGTGGTGCGAGTACACTTCTGACAGGTTCCCAACCCCATGGGAATGTGGGCCTTCTGCTCTGAGATCCCAATGGCTAGGTTGCTCACAGTTTCATGATGACGGCCCTCTGGTGTGAGATCACTCCGGCCTGGATCCCATAGTCTCGCTGCTCCTGGCCGCCTGCTGGGAGGTTCCAACTGCGGGATTCTTCACCTCTTTAATTCTATGGTCCCTCTGTTTTGAGGCTCCTCCTGCCTGCCTCAATCCCAGCTCCCTTGTGATGTGTGTCCTCTGGTTTGAGGCCACGTGTGCTGGGTCCCTCACTTTTCGGTGATGTGGCCCCACTAGTGTGAGGACACTCCTGCCTGGTTCCCATTCCCTTGGTGATGTGGGCCCTCTGGTGAGAATCTGATCCTCTTTGGTTCTTCACACTTCTGTGAGGTTGACCCTCCGCTCTGAGGTCACTCCTGCCTGGTTGTCGCACTCCACATTGGCGACGTCGCCCCTCTGGTAGCACTCGGAGTTGGCTGGGAGCCACTGCCCCTCGGTGATGAGGGCCCTCTGGCATCAGGCACTAATTGCTGGGCTCCCCACATTTTTTCATGTGTGCCCACTCTTGCGATGACACTCCTGCTTGTTTCCCTTCCCCATGGGGATGTGGGCCTTCTGCTCTGAGGTCACAACGGCTCGTTGCTTACAGAATCACAATGAGGGCCCTCTGTTGTGAGTTCATGCCGGCCTGGATCTCATAGCCTCAGTGCTCTGGGCCGCCTGCTAGGAAGATCCAACTGCTGGTTTCCACACCTTTTGTATACAATGGGACATGTGTTGTGAGGTTAATCCTGCCTGCCTCACTCCGAAACCCATGGTGATGTGGGTCCTCTGGTTTGAGGCCACATGTGCTGGGTACCTCAACTTTTGATGATGTGGCCCCACGGGTGTGAGGACACTCCTGCCTGGTTCCCATCACCTTGGTGATGTGGGCCCTCTGGGGAGAGTCTGATCCTGGCTGGGTTCCCTACCATTCTGTGAGGTGGGCCCTCTGATGTCAGGTCACTCCTGCCTGGCTAGCTCACATCGCCTTGGCGACGTGGGCCCTCTGTTGGCCACTGGAGCATGCTGGGAGCCTCCTACTCCCGTGAATGATGGCCCTGGAAAAAATGCATATGCCCTTTTTGGCCAAGTGCTTCATTGACGAGGTTCTGCCACTTCTCTTATGCTTTCAGAGCAATTCACGTCTACCTCCTGAAATCGGATTCCAGCAATTCTGCCCCACTTTCAAGTCCTCTTCGCAGCCTTAATTCAATATATTTTTGTACGATTTCTGTCATTTATAAGTCTGTAGGTATGTGAATGACAGTGCCCCTGAGCTCCTTTCCTCAACTCGCTTTCTTGTGAGCTGGCCACAAAACCGCAGGATTGCTTCAGGCCCTAATCTTGTTCCAGCACGGCATGCTGAGCCTTTGGTTAATTCCTTTTCCTGTTGGGAAATGAGTGTTAAAATTGCCCGTGCATACTGGGCATATACCCTGAGAAAACCAAAATTCAAAAAGAGTCATGTACCAAAATGTTCATTGCAGCTCTATTTACAATAGCCCGGAGATGGAAAGAACCTAAGCGCCCATCATCGGACGAATGGATAAAGAAGATGTGGCACATATACACAATGGAATATTACTCAGCCTTAAAAAGAAATGAAACTGAGTTATTTGTAATGAGATGGATAGACCTAGAGTCTGTCATACAGAGTGAAGTAAGTCAGAAAGAAAAAGACAAATAGCGTATGCTAACACATATATATGGAATTTAAAGGAAAAAAATGTCATGAAGAACCTAGGGATAAGACAGGAATAGAGGCGCAGACCTACTGGAGAACGGAATTGAGGATATGGGGAGGGGGAATGGTGAGTTTTGACAGGGCGAGAGAGAGTCATGGACATATACACACTAACAAATGTAGTAAGGTAGATAGCAAGGGGGAAGCAGCCGCAAGGCACAGGGATATTAGGTCGGGGCGTTGGGACAACCTGGAGGGGTGGAAGGGGTAGATGGAGGGAGGGAGGGAGACACAAGAGGGAAGACACAGGGAGCATATGTATATGTATAGCTGATTCACTTTGTTATAAAGCAAAAACTAACACACCATTGTAAAGCAATTATACCCCAATAAAGATGTTAAAAAAATATTTGCCCGTGCACACACCTACAGATAGTCTCCCATTGGTTCTCCGTATTCCTGTTCATCTTGCGCAGAAATTGCAAACAGTGCCAAACAGGAGGTTAAAGGCACTGACTCTGCAAATGGGGAGAGTGTAAGAAAAGGGTCTGGAATGGTGAACCTGAGTACCAGGGGACGAAAACAGACATGCATGTAAAAAGGTTTCCCAGTCACACGGTGGAGCATACTCTGGGTTTCCCATGCAAATTTTAGCAGAAGGAAGAATCCCTTGAACCTGGAGAGTTGGGAACCATGGAATGGGTACCAGGCAGTATGACATCAAAGGGTCTGCATTTGCTCACTGAACCTCACCAATGCTATCAGCCCAAAGGGTCCAGCCTTATCGCTCACCCAGCTCTGGGTGTAGATGTGGTAAACCAGGTTGCATCACATGCCCTGTGTGAGTTATTTAAGAATTGCTCTCTATTTCACTGTCATTGTGTTTTGTTTTTGAAATTTCTTTTTGACACTGGGATTTATCGGATTTTCACTGCTGCGTTAATGCCACTGTACACACTCTTGATTCTCTTATGGAGACATAAATATCCACGGGTTTTAAGATTCTTCCTAGTCAGGTATATTCCTAGGCGTTGAATATGTGGTGTTGAGTCCATTTCTTTGAGCAAGGAGTAGGTCTTGTCTATTACATATTTGGCTTATGGAACGGTATCTGTGCTAATTTCAGTCTCTGGTTTTATGCAGCACTCCAACGCACCTTTCTCCATAAGAAAGCACAAGATGGTTTTCTAAATTTGAGACTGTTCTGTTTTGTAATTCAGTTCATGTGTAGTCAAGTTTACATACTGTGTATTAGTGATATTTTATGATGTTTCTTTTTATGTGTGACTTATTTCACGTAGAATCACCATACCTGAATCCACTCACTATGCCGCTACGGGCCTGATGACACAGATTTCATTGCTGAGTGATATTCCATTGTACGTACGTACCACAACTTCTTTATGCATTGTTTGCTCTCTGATATATTTACCTGGTACTGTAAACGAGGTTCTTGTGAACAGAGAGGTCCCAAACTTTGAGGTGCCTGGGTGTTTTTGATTTTAATTTCCCTAATCTGTAGGACCATAAGTGGAAGTGCCATAGGCTGTGTTGCTTTGTTTCTTACGTGTTTCAGGAAACACATAACACTTCTCAAGAATGGCTGTCGGCAATTTACATCATATGCATCAGCATAATAAGGATCCCTGTTTTCCATTGCCTGTCCTCCGTTTCTGGATTTTACAATATTTTTAAATGGCCCTTTTGCCCTGGGGGGCACTGAGACTTCATTGTAGTGCAGGTTTATTTACAAGCCTGCTTGGTTGGCCAAAAAGTGCGTATGCGTATTTTCCTGAATATATTTAGGGAAAAAAGCATCCGCACTTTTTGGACAAGTGCATCATTATCGACGTTCTGCCTCTTTTCCTATTCTTTAAGTGCAATTCCAGTTTAACCCTTCAATCGTTTTCCTGAATTTCTGCCCCGCTTTCAAGTCCCCTTTGCAGGCTTACTTCAATATATTTTTGGAGGATAGCTGTCATTTATAACTCTGCAGGTTTGTGAATTACAGTGCCCCTGAGCTCCTTTCTTCAACTCGCTTTCTTGTGAGCTGGGCACAAAACCGCAGGATTGCTTCAGGCACTAATCTCTTTCCAGCAGGGCACGCTGAGCCTTTGGTTAATTCCTCTTCCTGGTGGGAAATGAGCATTATATTTGCCCGTGCAGACAACTACAGCTAGTCTGTCATTGTTTCTCCCTATTCCTGTTCATCTTGCACAGATATTGCAAGCTGTGCCAAACAGGAGGTTAAATGCACTGACTCTCCAAGCGGGGAGAGTGTTAGTAAAGCATCTGGAATGGTGAACCCGAGGACCAGGATACGAAAACTGAGATGCATTTTAAATCGTTTCCCAATCACACGGTGGACGATACTCTGGGTTTCCCATGCATGTTTTAGCTGGAGGAAGAATCCCTTGAACCTGGAGAGTTGGGACCCATGGAATGGGTACCATGCAGTATGACTTCAAAGGGTCTGCATTTGCTCACCGAAACTCACCAATGTTATCAGCCTGAAGTGTCCAGCCTTATGTCTCAACCAGCTCTGGGTGTAGATGTGGTCAATCCCGGTTGCATCACATGCCGTGAGTGAATTGTTTAAAAATTGCTCTCTATTTCACTGTCTTTGTGTTTTGTTTTTGAAATTTATTTTGATAATGGGATTTATCGGATTTTCACTGCTGCGTTTATGCCGCTGTACACACGCTTGATTCTCTTACGGAGACATGTAAATCCCTGGGTTTTAAGATTCTTCCTAGTAAGGTATATTCCTAGGCGTTGAATATGTGGTGTTGGGTCTATTTCGTTGAGCAAGGAGTAGGTCTTGTCTATTACATATTTGGCTTATGGAAAGTTATCTGTGCTAATTTCAGTCTCTGGTTTTATGCAGCATCCCAAGGCACATTTCCCCATAAGCAAGCACTAGTTGGTTTTCAAAATTTGAGACCCTGTTCTGTTTTGTAATTCAGTTCATGTGTAGTCAAGTTTACATTCCGTGTATTAGTGATATCTTATGATGTTTCTTTTTCTGTGTGACGTAGTTCACGTAGAATCACCGTACCTGCATCCACTAACTATGCTGCTACGGGCCTGATGACACAGATTTCATTGCTGAGTGATATTGCATTGTACTTACGTGCCACAACTTCTTTATCCATTTTTTGCTTTCTGGGATATTTACCTGATACTGTAGACGAGCTTCTTGTGAACACAGCCGTCCCAAATATTGGGGTGGCTGTCTGTTTTTGATTTTAATTTCCGTAAGCTATAGGACCATAAGTGCAAGTGCCATAGGCTGTGTTCCTTTGTTTCTTACGTGTTTCAGGAAACACCATACACTTCTCCAGGGTCGCTGTTGGCAAATTACATCCTGCCAATCAGCATAACAAGGCTCCCTGTTCTCCATATCCTGTCCTACCTTTCTGGATTTTACACTTTTTTCAGATGGCCCTTTTGCCCGGGGGGCAGTGAGACTGCATTGTAGTGCAGATTTCCTTTACAGGCTTGCTTGGTTGGCCAAAAAGGGCATATGCGTTTTTTCCTGAATATATTCAGGAAAAAACGCATACGCCCTTTTTGGCCAAGTGCATCATTGTCGACCTTGTGCCTCTTTTCCTTTGCTTTCAGGGCAATTCCAGTCTAACCCCTGCAATCGTTTTCCTGAAATTCTGCCCCGCTTTCAAGTCCCCTTCGCAGGCTTACTTCAATATATTTTTGGAGGATAGCTGTCAATTATAACTCTGCAGGTTTGTGAATTACAGTGCCCCTGAGCTCCTTTCTTCAACTCGCTTTCTTGTGAGCTGGGCACAAAACCGCAGGATTGCTTCAGGCCCTAATCTGTTTCCAGCAGGGCACACTGAGCGTTTGTTTAATTCCTCTTCCTGGTGGGCAATGAGTGTTACATTTGCCCGTGAATACACCTACAGCTAGTCTCTCATTGGTTCTCCCTATTCCTGTTCATCTTGCACAGAAATTGCAAGCTGTGCCAAACAGGAGGTTAAAGGCACTGACTCTCCAAGCGGGGAGAGTGTTAGTAAAGCGTCTGGAATGGTGAACCCGAGGACAAGGATACGAAAACTGAGATCCATTTTAAATCGTTTACCAATCTCACGGTGTACCATAGTCTGTGTTTCCCATGCATGTTTTAGCTGAAGGAAGAATCCCTTGAACCTGGAGAGTTGGGACCCATGGAATGAGTACCATGCAGTATGACTTCAAAGGGTCTGCATTTGCTCACCGAAACTCACCAATGCTATCAGCCTGAAGGGTCCAGCCTTATGTCTCAATCAGCTCTGGGTGTAGATGTGTTAAATCCCGGTTGCATCACATGCCCTGAGTGAATTATTTAAGAATTGCTCTCTATTTCACTGTCTTTGTGTTTTGTTTTTGACATTTATTTTGATAATGGGATTTATCGGATTTTCACTGCTGCGTTTATGCCGCTGTACACACGCTTGATTCTCTTACAGAGACATATAAATCCATGGGTTTTAAGATTCTTCCTAGTCAGGTATATTCCTAGGCGTTGAATATGTGGTGTTGAGTCCATTTCGTTGAGCAAGGAGTAGGTCTTGTCTATTACATATTTGGCTTATGGAATGTTATCTGTGCTAATTTCAGTCTCTGGTTTTATGGAGCACCCTAAGGCACCTTTCCCCATAAGCAAGCACTAGTTGGTTTTCTAAATTTGAGACCCTGTTCTGTTTTGTAATTCAGTTCATGTGTAGTCAAGTTTACATTCCGTGTATTAGTGATATCTTATGATGTTTCTTTTTCTGTGTGACGTAGTGCACGTAGAATCACCGTACCTGCATCCACTCACTATGCCGCTACGGGCCTGATGACACAGATTTCATTGCCGAGTGTTATTGCATTGCACGTACGTGCCACAACTTCTTTATCCATTTTTTGCTTTCTGGGATATTTACCTGGTACTGTAGACGAGCTTCTTGTGAACACAGCCGTCCCAAACATTGGGGTGGCTGTCTGTTTTTGATTTTAATTTCCGTAATCTTTGGGACCATAAGTGGAAGTGCCATAGGCTGTGTTGCTTTGTTTCTTATGGGTTTCAGGGAACACCATACACTTCTCCAGGGTGGCTGTTGGCAATTTACATCCTGCCAATCAGCATAACAAGGCTCCCTGTTCTCCATATCCTGTCCTACCTTTCTGGATTTTACACGTTTTTCAGATGGCCCTTTTGCCCAGGGGGCAGTTAGACTTCATTGTAGTGCAGATTTCCTTTACAGGCTTGCTTGGTTTGCGAAAAAGGGCGTATGCGTTTTTTCCTGAATATATTCAGGAAAAAATGCATACGCACTTTTTGGCCCAGTGCACAATTGTCGACGTTCTCCCTCTTTTCCTATGCTTTCTGGGCAATTCCAGTCTACTCCCTGCAATCGTTTTCCTGAAATTCTGCCCCGCTTTCAAGTCCCCTTCGCAGGCTTACTTCAATATATTTTTGGAGGATAGCTGTCATTTATAACTCTGCAGGTTTGTGAATTACAGTGTCCCTGAGCTCCTTTGTTCAACTCGCTTTCTTGTGAGCTGGGCACAAAACCGCAGGATTGCTTCAGGCCCTAATCTGTTTCCAGCAGGTCACGCTGAGCCTTTGGTTAATTCCTCTTCCTGGTGGGAAATGAGCCTTACCTTTGCCCGTGCAGACACCTTTAGCTAGTCTCTCATTGGTTCTCCCTATTCCTGTTCATCTTGCACAGAAATTGCAAGCTGTTCCAAACAGGAGGTTAAAGGCACTGACTCTCCAAGCGGGGAGAGTGTTAGTAAAGCGTCTGGAATGGTGAACCCGAGGACCAGGATACGAAAACTGAGATGCATTTTAAATCGTTTCCTAATCACACGGTGTACCATACTCGGCGTTTCCCACGCATGTTTTAGCTGAAGAAAGAATCCCTTGAACCTGGAGAGTTGGGACCCTTGGAATGGGTACCATGCAGTATGACTTCAAAGGATCTGCATTTGTTCACCGAAACTCACCAATGCTATCAGCCTGAAGTGTCCAGCCTTATGTCTCAACCAGCTCTGGGTGTAGATGTGGTAAATCCAGGTTGCATCACATGCCCTGAGTGAATTATTTAAGAATTGCTACCTATGTCACTGTCATTGTGTTTTGTTTTTGAAATTTATTTTAATAATGGGATTTATCGGATTTTCACTGCTTCGTTTATGCCGCTGTACACGCGCTTGATTCTCTTACGGAGACATATAAGTCCATGGGTTTTAAGATTCTTACTAATCCGGTATATTCTTAGGCATTGTATATGGCGTGTTGAGTCCATTTCGTTGAGCAAGGAGTAGGTCTTGACTATTACATATTTGGCTTATGGAATGGTATCTGTGCTAATTTCAATCTCTGGTTTTATGCAGCACCCCAACTCACCTTTCCCCTTAAGGAAGCACAAGTTGATTTTCTTAATTTGAAACCCTCTTCTCTTTTGTAATTCAGTTTATGTGTAGCCATGTTAACTTTCCATGTATTAGTGATATCTTATGTCTTTTTCTTTTTGAATTATGTGACTTCGAATGATCACACGTAGCTCCTCTGGAGTTGTTATAACTGGCCGTATTTCATTGATTTCCACGCTGAGTAATTTTCCACTCTACATAAGCACCACATCTCTGTCCGTTTTTTCTCTGCAGATACATTTAAGTTATATCCTAGTCGAGGATCTTTTAAACAGAGAGGTGGTAAACATTGGGGTGCCTGTGTCCTCTCGATTTTTGTTTTTCCCAAGGTATACGTCCATGAGTGCAAGTGCCCTGTGCTCGGTAGCTCATTTTTTAGATGCTTTAGTAAACACAATAGACTTATCCAGAGTGACCGCTGGCAATATACATTTCCACTATAAGACTCACAGGGCTCCCTTTTCTCCTTGCCCTGTCCTGCATTTCTGGTGTTTACACTTTATGAGGACGGCTCTTCTGACTGATGCAAAGTGATATGTTTTGTAGTATTGATTTCCAGTGCCCACCTGTTTGGTTGGCTAAAAAAGTGTATGCCCTTTTCTTGAATATATACAGAAAAAGACGCATACACCCTTTTTGGCCAACTGCAATGTTGGCAATGTTCAGCCCCTTTTCTTGTGCTTAATGGCGAGTCCTTTCTACCTCTTCCAATCCCTTTCCTGCCATTCTCCGTTGCTTACAAGTCCTTTTCTCTGACTTTCCTCAAGACATCTTTCAGTGATAGATATTTTCAATTCTGCAGTTTCGTGAATTTTAGTGCCCCTGAGTTCCATTTTCCAACTTGTGTTTATGGGAACTGGCCACAAAGTATCAGGATTCCTCAAGCCCTATTCTGTTTCCATGGGCAACCCTAGCTTTTGGTCAATTCGTCTTCCTGATTGGAAATTAGAGTGGCATGTGCCTGTCCGAAAACCTAGGACTTGTCTCTCATTGTTCCTCCTCCTTCTGCTTCATCCTCTGGACAAATTCCAAACTGTATGCAACAGGATGTTGACAGTGCTGACATCTCCAAGTGGGGAGACTGTTATTAAAGACGCTGGAGTGGTGAACCCTAGCACCAAGAGATGAGGAGATGAGATGCCTTTTCCAAACTTTTCCCGATCAGACGGTATACCATCCTCTGGGTGTGACAGGCATGTTTTAGGTGTAGGAAGGGTCCCATTCATGTGAGGAGAACACCAGGGGATTTTAAATATCAGTGTCTCTCTGCAACCCAAACTGGGGAATTTTTTAAGCTACGGCTACACATATGTTCATTAAGGGCCTTGGGAAGTAGGCAGAGTCCAAACTTTAGATGATTGAAGTCTTCAGGGTCAGAAGCACTCACCACTGTCTTCCCTTAGATTCCATTTTTACTGTCATTGATGGATGATGTCAATACAAATATCTATTCTTTTTCAGATCATTTCCCCTTATAGGTTATTGCAAAATATTGAGTGTAGTTCCCTGTGCTATACAGTAGTTCCTTGCTGATGATTTCATACATAGCAGTGTGTATGTGTTAATCCCAAACTGTTAATTTATCCCTCCTCCTACCATTTCCCTTTGGTAATAATAAATTATAAGATTTTATGCTTCTCAGAAATGGGGGAGCTGAAAGAGAGGTATCATTTTCAATGCAAAAGCATTTAAAACAAGATTGAAGCTTTAACCAAGATTATTAGATGTACATCCTTGGAAAGAAATCACTTTGTTTCTCTAATATTGACCTGACAAAGAAGACAAACCTTTTCACTGAACTTGCTTATAAGAAAGTGATGGAAATATCAAATGGAAGTGTTAGAAACATCTTATTTTACCCGAGCCTTATACACTGTTCTATGTTAATTACAGTTTGGCTCACACATCTGTTCATTGAAGTTACAATGTTCTCAATTTCTGTTACTGATCCTCCAGAGTGGACGCCAACAAGTGTCCCCCTGCCCAGTGTCATTGGAGCCAATAGATCGAGACTGAGTTTGGTTCAAAAGCAAAGGAAACTTTATATTTTGATCAGAGAATGGAGAGGTGCTACCCTGTGGGCTGTGGGCTGGGCTGCTGTGTAGAGATCCTGTCAGAGTCACTGGGAGGTAGGGGGCTGAGCTCTCGAGGACCTGGTTGGCTGCAGCTCAGGCTCTATGTCACGGAGTCTGAACTGGGCCCCAGGAGCTGAAGTGTCATCGAGCCATTCTGCTCTAGGAAATCTGGTCTGAAGTGCCGGGTGTGGAACCTCTGTATGCGGGACACTAGGAGCACCTGAAATTAGAGAAAGCACAAAGGATAAAAATGGTTAGACTTTATTTTATTGCCCAGATTCTATTTTTATCTCCCAGGCATTTTTAAGGGGCTTTGCCTGGGACAAACTTCTCTTCTGCCTTTTGTCCCTTTCCTCATTCTTGGAGTGCTGCGGGTGCAGACCCTTCTTCTGTAACTGCTGAGTGCTGAGTTAGGAGGCTTCATACCCGTGGGCGAGGGTCAGAACTTCTCCCCTGCAGCCTCCAGGTGACGTTGATTGTCCCCAGGCCTCCTGCCTCCCTGCTCGTCCACCTGAGCACCAGTATTGGAAGTGTTATAGATTCTAATGACCTTTAAGGGTCCAGAAAGGAGATGTGCAGTGGCGCTGTGAGGTCCAGTTTCACTCCGCCCCACATTTGTTCGGCCACCTTAGGCTGACCGTTTCTGCCAGCCTAGATGCTCTGACTGACCGTTTCTGCCAGCCTAGATGCTCTGACCAACAGTCTGCGCTTTCTTCCATTAGGCCCCTGAATTAACGTAAAAACAGCACCAGGTGTCAGGATCCTGCCCGCTCAGCTCCCAGACAGTCCAGGGTCAGTGGTGATGAAGGATCATGATGGTCACTGAGTCAAGAGCCTTTGGAAGTAAACAGGAGTCCAGCCGGTCTTATTGGCCACCATCATCAGGGTGTCTGTAGGCTTTTCTATGGTGACAGCATGATATACGGTTCCCCCGCCAGGATTATTAGCTCCCCTCTGGGTACAGTAAGTACTGCAAGCAGTAGTCTACTCTTTTGGGACACACTCTTGTTGTTTTATGAGAGAAACTCCAGGTCAAGTGATGGTCACACGGGTCGTCATGGTGCCCCGTTGCCCCCGGTTATCTCTCTGGAGGTTGGAGTTGGAGGGCCTCCTCAATCGAGGTCAGTGTGCCCACGGAGCAAACCCTGCAACTTCAGGGCATGGTTGGGGGTTAGGATCACCACGTGGGGTCTGTTTCCCTTAGAAGGGAGGTGGCCTTTTGGGCTGCTGATTTCCAGGTTTTCAGATACCACCAGTATCTTGGCCAGATGTGGCGGTGGGCCAAGCCCCTTGGTGACCATAGTTTATCCTACCTGGATGGCATTCTTGCATTGTTCCATTTCAAGTGGTCCCAGTTTTTGCACTAATACTCCAATGGCGATTCACCTTTCACCAGGAATGTAAAGGTCAAAGGGTTTAGCTAAATTAGGGAGTTCCAGGGCAAGGGTCTGAATTGACTGCTCTTTCCATTCTTGAAAGGCCACTTCTGGATTCTATTCAAAAGGATCATCATCTTTTCCTTTCTGTGTTTCATATAGAGGCCCAGCTAGTAGACTGTAGTTAGGGATCCAGAGGCAGGAAACCCTGGCTTCCCCAGGAACCCCTAAGCTGTCTTCTAGTTTCAGAAAGGGGTAAGGCTGTAAATTGTTTCTTCCCTTTCCTGGGATGGGCTTCTCTGACTTTCTGTGAGAATGAAGCCCAGGCAGGTCACCGTAGTCTGTGATACTTGAGCTTTTTCGTGGACAACTTCTATCCTTTATTGGCTTGGTAGTTCTGAGGCCTCCTTAGTAGGGCTGGCGATCAGAATGTCGTCTGAATATTGAAGGAGTGTTTCCTTTTCCAGAGGTAGAACTTTTAGGTCTTTAGCTGAGCTTTCCCCAAAGGTGGTGTGGGAATTTTTGAACCCTTGGGGCAAGACAGCCTGGAAGTATTGTTTTAGTTGTATGTTGAGTCCTGTCACTCACAAGCCAAAATTTCTTGTGACTCTGGGACTAATGGAATACAAAAGAAGGCATCAGTGAAGACTAATACAGAATACCAAGTCCTGGTGGTTGGTAGAATGACCAGCAGGGTGTAGGATTTAGGAACTACTGGAGGTATATCCTCAGTGGCTTCACTGACTGTCCTGACATCCTTTACCAGGACTCCAGCAGCCCATGGGGCTCTCGAGGTCAGGCCAATCCCAGGATATGGAGCTCACCTGGGCAGGTACCCTACCCCCACCCCAGCCCACGGGGCTCTCGTGTTCAGGCCCCTCCCAGGATATGGGATTCCCTGGGCAGGTCCTCTGCAGTCCATGGGGCTCCTGTGGTCAGGCCCCTCCCAAGATACAGAGCTACCCTTGCAGGTACCTTGGCAGGGCTGGGCACACAGGAACCGTGCACATAGCCCTCATTGCAGAGCACTCCCAGCTCACCTGTCGCTCAGATCTGACACAGAGCACCTCAGAGCAGGACTTGAACTAACAAACAGCAGCTCTGACAGGTCTGTGACCCTGGGCATCACTCTGTGCGGCCTCCTCCACCTGGTCTTCCAGAGACTTCCACTGCACCCGGGGCACCAGGCCTCTGTCTCCAACCACCACCCACCCCTCCTCTCCCTGACTCCTGGGTTCCTCTCATTAGGAGAGGGTTTTCTTGAAGTTGTCTCCCACTCATGGGCCAGATAATATAATTAGAAAACAAGCCAGAGCTGCAGCCCCTTGTCTATCCTGACTCTCAGGAGCCCACACCTGTTCCTTGGACCTGGCCAATTCAGCAAGTTCCATTTTCAGCAACTGTGAGCCCCTGAGGGGTGATTATTGGCTGGCTTGGGAAGCCTGACCGTGCCGGCCAGCCCTCCCCAGGTGTGCCTGGGTTGAGATCAATATAAAGACCGCTCCAGGCAGCAAGAGCCCCTGCAGCTGTGCCTGACGCCATTTTCTCTGCCCTGTCAGCAGTCTCGGGGCTGGGCTGGTGGGAGGGAGTGAGAGGCCACGGCTTTGTGGGTGTCCCAGTGTGAGTGGGGCTCTGCTGGACTTTCTGCAGCAGTTGCCAAGATGCTACCTGCTAAAGAAGAGGATGTGTCACCCACACCTGCCGCTGGAATTTCTCCCTGGGCACAGGTGAGGAAGGAAGAAAGCAGTGGGGGCCGGGACAGCAGGGGTATCTCAGGCAGGGAAATGGAGAGCTTCCAGAAGAGCACCCAGGGCCAGGACCATCCTGGCTGGCCTGCAGGCACCAAGTCGGCTGGCATGCTGTCCCTCATGTGGCTCCATGGCCCTTCCTCTAGGTTTTCAAGTCCTTGTACATATTCAGGTGTTTAGCCTTGGAAGGGTGGGAACATTTCAGCAGCAGCTGGCCTGGGGCTCGGCCCACGTTTACTCACAGATACCTTGGCACGGTCCCCCAGCTTTGCAGTGAGGACGCTTGTTGCGAGGAGCATGCTGGCTGAATGGGAGATGATTCCCCACCACTGACCAACTTCAGAATTGTTTGTAATTGGAGCAAGTGCCCTGAAACGGTTTTCCTCTGTGTAACTGGTGGGTTCTGTTCTTTTTTATCTTTTTTTCGTTTTTGGTTCAAGGTAGATATTATTGCTCTTTTGTGTATTTACAGATATAAGCATGTAAATAATTTATTCATATAAATACATGTATGTGAAGGGAAGAATATTTTTTCTGTTTTACTTTTTTTAATTTTATTTTTTTATTTTGAATTTAATTTTATATTTTTATACAGCAGGTTGTTTTTGGTTATCTACTTTATACATATAAATGTATACATACCAATCCCAATATCTCAACTCCTCCCACCACCATCCCCAACAGCTTTCCCCCCTTGTTGTCCATACGTTTGTTGTATACATGTATTGCTCTATTTCTGCCTTGCAAAACGGTTCATCTGTACAATTTTTCTAGGTTCCACATATATGCATTAATATACAAGATTTGTTTTTCTCTTTCTGACTTACTTCACTCTGTATGACAGTCTCTAGGTCCATCAACGTCTCTACAAATGTCCCAATTTCATTCCTTTTTATGGCTTAGTAATATTCCATTTTATATATGTACCACATCTTTATGCATTCGTCTGTCTGTGGGCATTTAGGTTGCTTCCATATCCTGGATAGTGTAAATAGTGATGCAATGAACATTGTGGTGAATGTCTCTTTTTGATTTATGGTTTTGTCTGGGTATATGCCCAGTAGAGGGATTGCTGTATCATATGGTAATTCTATTCTTAGTTTTATAAGAAACTCCATAATGTTCTCCACAGTGACTGTATCAATTTACGTTCCCAACAATAGTGGAAGAGGATTCCTTATCTCCACACCGTTTCCAGCATTTGTTGTTTGTAGATTTTCTGATGATGCCCATTCTAATAGGTGTGAGGTGATACACCATGGATGAGTCTATTTCGTTGAGCAAAGAGTAGGTCTTGTTTATTACGTATTTGGCTTATGGAATGGTATGTGTGCTAATTTCAATCTGTTTTTATACAGCAGCCCAACTCAACTTTCCCCTTAAGCAAGCATAAGGTTTTTATCTAAATGTGAGACTCTGTTCGGTTTTGTAATTCAGTTTATGTGTAGCCAAGTTTACACTCCCTCTATTAGTGATATCTTATGATAATTATCTTTCTTTGTGTGACATATTTCTCTTAGAATCATCATAATTAAATCCACTCAATTTGCTGCTACAGGCCTGATGACATTGATTTCACTGCTGAGTGATATTCCGTTGTACGTAAGTAGCACAACTTCTTTATCCATTTTTTTCTTTCTGGGATATTTAATTTGTACTGGACTCGAGGTTCTTGTAAACACAGCAGCCCTAAATTTTGTGTTGGCTGTGTCTTGTTGATTTTAATTTTCCTAAGCTATAGGGCCAAAAGTGGAAGTGCCCTAGGCTCTGTAGCTTTGTTTTTTAGATGTTTCAGGATACACCATGAACATCTCCAGAGTGTCTGTTGGCAATTTACATCCCGCCCATCAGCATAACACGGCTCCCTGTTCTCCATGGCCTGTCCTGTGTTTCTGGTTTTTACACTTTATTCAGATGGCCTTTTTGACGAATGGGAAATGTGACTTCATTGTAGTGTGGATTTCCATTGCTGGAGTGCTTGGTTGGCCAAAATGTTCATATGTGTTTTTTCCTGAATATATTCAGGAAAAATGTATACGCACTTTTTGTCCATGTGCATCACTGTCAAAGATCTGCCGCTTTTCATATGCTTTAAATGCAATTCCAATCTACCTCTTGAAATATGATTCCTGCAATTCTGCCTCGTTTTCAAGTCCTCTTTGCAGACTTACTTCGATATATTTTTGCCAATAGCTGTCATTTATCTCTGCAGGTTTGTGAATTACAGTGCCCCTGAGCTCCTTTCTTAACTCGCTTCCTTGTAAGCTGGCCACAAAACTGCAGGTTTGCTTCAGGCCATAATCAGGGTCCGGCACGGCACTCTGAGCCTTTGGTTAATTCCTCTTCCTGGTGGGAAATTAGAGTTAAATGTGCCCCTCCAGATACCTGCCTCACTCCCAGCCACATGGTGATGTATGTCCTCAGGTTTGAGGCCATATGTGATGGGTTCCTCATCTTTTGATGATGTGGCCCCACTGGTGTTTGGACACTCCTGCCTGGTTCCCATCCCCTTGGCGATGTGGGCCCTCTGGTGAGACTCTGATCCTGGTTGGGTTCCTCACACATCCGTGAGGTGAGCCCTCTTCTCTGAGGTCACTCCTGCCTGGCTGGCACAACCCGTCTTGTTGACTTCGGCACCCTGGTGGCAGTTGGAGCCTGCTGGGAGCCTCCTTCCCGCGGTGATGAGGCCCTCTGGCGTCAGACCCTAATGGCGGGGTTCCCACATTTTCTGATACGTGCTAAGTGGTACGAGGGCACTCCTGCCAGGTTCCCATCCTCATGAGCGTGTGGGCCTTCTGTTCTGAGGTCCTAACGGCTGGGTTGCTCACACTTTCATGATGTGGGCCCTCTGCTGTGAGGTCAATCCTGCCTGGCTGGCGCACGTCGCCTTGGCGACGTGGACCCTCTGGTGGCAGTTGGAGCGTGCTGGGGCCTCCTCCCCTCAGTGATGAGGGCCTTCTGGTGTCAGGCCCTAAGTGCTGGGCTCCACACATTTTCTGATGTGTGCCCAGTGGTGCGAGTCACTCCTGCCAGGTTCCCATCCCCATGGGCATGTGGGACTTCTGTTCTGTGGTCCCAACTGCTGGGTTGCTCACAGTTTCATGATGTGGGCCCTTTGCTGTGTGTCCACTCTGGCCTGTATCCCATAGTGTCAGTGCTCTGGGCCTCCAGCTTGGAGTTTCCAACTTCTCGATTCCTCACCTTTTTTATTCTATGGGCCCTCGGTTGTGCGTCTCCTCCTGCATGCCTCACTCCCAGCCCCTTCGTGATGTGTGTCCCCTTGTTTGAGGCCACATGTGCTGTGTTCCTCACCTTTCTATAATGTGGCCACACTGGTGTGAGGACACTCTTGCCTGGTTCCCATTCCCTTGGTGATGTTGGCCCCACTGCTGTTAGGACAGTCTTGCCTGGTTCCCATCACCTTGGTGATGTTGGCCCTCTGGTGAGAGACTGATCCTGGTTAGGTTCCTCACCCTTCTGTGAGGTGGGCCCTCTGCTCTGAGGTCACTCCTGCCTGGCTGGCACACGCCGCCTTGGCAACGTCGGCCATATGGTGGCAGTTGGAGCCTGCTGGGAGCCTCCTCCCCTCGGTGATGAGGGCCCTCTGGCCTCAGGCCCTAACTGCTGGGTTCCCACATTTTCTGATTCGTGCTAAGTCGTGCAAGGACACTCCTGCCAGGTTCCCATCCCCATGGGGATGTGGGCCTTCTGCAATGAGGTCCCATCCGCTGTGTTGCTCACAGTTTCATGATGTGGGACCTCTGCTGTGAGTTTGCTGTGGCCTGGATCCCATAGACTCTGTGCTCTGGGCGGCCTACTGGCCGGTTCCAACTGCTGGATTCCTCACAACTTTTATTCTGTGGGCTCTGTTTTGTGAGGATACTCCTGCTTGCCTCACTCCTAGCCCCTTGGAGATGTGGGTCCCCTGTTTTAGGCCACATGTTCTGGGTTCCTCACCTTTCTATAATGTGGCCACACTGGTGTGAGGACCCTCCTGCCTGGTTCCGATCCCCTTGGTGATGTGGGCCCTCTGGTGAGAGTCTTATCCTGGCTGGTTTCCTCACTCTTCTGTGAGGTAGGCCCTCTGCGGTGAGGTCACTCCTGCCTGGCTGGCACACATCACCTTGGTGACGTGGGCCCTCAGTTGGGAGTTGGTGTCTGCTGCGAGTCTCCGTCCCTCGGTAATGAGGGCCCTCTTGCGTCAGACCCTAACTCCTGGGCTCCCAAAATTTGCAGATGTGCGACCTGTGGTGCGAGTACACTCCTGTCAGGTTCCCAACCCCATGGGAATTTGGGCCTTCTGCTCTGAGGTCCCAACGGCTGGGGTGCTCACAGTTTCATGATGAGGGCCCTCTGATGTGCGTTCATTCCGGCCTAGATCCCATAGGCTTGCTGCTCCTGGGCGCCTGCTGGGAGGTTCCAACTGCGGGATTCCTCACCTTTTTTATTCTATGGTCCCTCTGTTTTGAGGCTCCTCCTGCCTGCCTCAATCCCAGCCCCGTTGTGATATGTGTCCTCTGGTGTGAGGCCACGTGTGCTGGGTCCCTCACCTTTCGATGATGTGGCCCCAATGGTGTGAGGACACTCGTGCCTATTTCCCAGCCCCTTGGTGATGTGGCCCCTCTGGTGAGAGTCTGATCCTGGCTGGGTTCCTTACCGTTCTGTGAGGTGGGCCCTGTGCTCTGAGGTAACTCCTGCCTGGCTTGCTCCCATTGCCTTGGTGACGTCAGCCCTCTGGTGGCAGTTGGATCCTTTTGGAGACTCCTGTCCTCGGTGATGAGGTCCCTCTGGCGTCAGGCTCTAACTGCTGGGCTCCCCAGGTTTTCTGATGTGAGCCCAGTGATGCCAGGACACTCGTGAAATGTTCCCATCCCCATGGCGATATGGGCCTTCTGCTCTGAGGTTCCAACGACTGGGTTGCTCACAGTTTCCTGATGTTAGCTCTCTGGTGTTAGTTCACTCATTCCTAGATCCCATAGCCTCTGTACTCTGGGCCGCCTGCTGGGAAGTTCCAACTGCTGGGTTCCTCACCTTTTTTATTCTTTGGGCCCTGTGTTGGGAGGCTCCTCCTGCCTGTGTCACTCCCAGCTCCTTGGTGATGTAGGTCCTCTGGTTTGTGGCCACATGTGCCAGTTTCCTCATCTTTTAGTGATGTGGCCCCACTGGTGTGAGGACACTCGTGCCTGGTTCCCGTCCCCTTGGTTATATGGGCCTTCTGGTGAGAGTCTGATCCTGGTTGGGTTCCTCACACTTCTTTGAGGTGGGCCGTCTGCTGTGAGGTCACTCCTGCCTGGCTGGCACACCCCGCCTTGGCGACGTGGGCCCTCTTGTGGTAGTTGGAACATGCTGGGAGCCTCCTCCCCTCAGTGATGAGGGCGCTCTGGCGTCAGGCCCTAACTGCTGGGTACCCACATTTTCTGATATGTGCTAAGTGGTGCGAGGACACTCCTGCCATGCTCCCAACACCTTGGGGATGTGGACCTTCTGCTCTGAGGTCCAAATGACTGGGTTGCTCGCAGTTTCATGATGTGGACCCTGTGCTGTGAGTTTACTGCGGCCTGAATCGCATAGACTTGGTGCTCTTGGCCGCCTGCTGGGAGGTTCCCATTGCTGGATTCCTCAGCTTTTTTATTCTATGGGCCCTGTGTTGTGAGGCTACTCCTGCCTGCCTCATTCCGAGCCCCTTGGAGATGTGGGTCTTCTGGTTTAGGCCACATGTGCTGGGTTCCTCACCTTTCTATGATGTGGCCACACTGGTGTGAAGACTCTCCTGCCTGGTTCTGATCACCTTGGTGATGTGGGCCCTCTGGTGAGAGTCTTATCCTGGCTGTGTTCCTCACCCTTCTGTGAGGTAGGCCCTCTGCGGTGAGGTCACTCCTACCTGGCTGTCACACGTCACCTTGGCGACGTGGGCCCTCAGTTGGGTGTTGGTGCCTGATTGGAGTCTCCTCCCCTTGGTAATGAGGGCCCTCTGGCGTCAGGCCCTAACTCCTGGGTTCCCTAAATTCTCTGATGTGTGCCCTGTGGTGCGAGTACACTTCTGACAGGTTCCCAACCCCATGGGAATGTGGGCCTTCTGCTCTGAGATCCCAATGCCTAGGTTGCTCACAGTTTCATGATGACGGCCCTCTGGTGTGAGATCACTCCGGCCTGGATCCCATAGTCTCGCTGCTCCTGGCCGCCTGCTGGGAGGTTCCAACTGCGGGATTCTTCACCTCTTTAATTCTATGGTCCCTCTGTTTTGAGGCTCCTCCTGCCTGCCTCAATCCCAGCTCCCTTGTGATGTGTGTCCTCTGGTTTGAGGCCACGTGTGCTGGGTCCCTCACTTTTCGGTGATGTGGCCCCACTAGTGTGAGGACACTCCTGCCTGGTTCCCATTCCCTTGGTGATGTGGGCCCTCTGGTGAGAATCTGATCCTCTTTGGTTCTTCACACTTCTGTGAGGTTGACCCTCTGCTCTGAGGTCACTCCTGCCTGGTTGTCGCACTCCACATTGGCGACGTCGCCCCTCTGGTAGCAGTCGGAGCTGGCTGGGAGCCACTGCCCCTCGGTGATGAGGGCCCTCTGGCATCAGGCACTAATTGCTGGGCTCCCCACATTTTTTCATGTGTGCCCACTCTTGCGATGACACTCCTGCTTGTTTCCCTTCCCCATGGGGATGTGGGCCTTCTGCTCTGAGGTCACAACGGCTCGTTGCTTACAGAATCACAATGAGGGCCCTCTGTTGTGAGTTCATGCCGGCCTGGATCTCATAGCCTCAGTGCTCTGGGCCGCCTGCTAGGAAGATCCAACTGCTGGTTTCCACACCTTTTGTATACAATGGGACATGTGTTGTGAGGTTAATCCTGCCTGCCTCACTCCGAAACCCATGGTGATGTGGGTCCTCTGGTTTGAGGCCACATGTGCTGGGTACCTCAACTTTTGATGATGTGGCCCCACGGGTGTGAGGACACTCCTGCCTGGTTCCCATCACCTTGGTGATGTGGGCCCTCTGGGGAGAGTCTGATCCTGGCTGGGTTCCCTACCATTCTGTGAGGTGGGCCCTCTGATGTCAGGTCACTCCTGCCTGGCTAGCTCACATCGCCTTGGCGACGTGGGCCCTCTGTTGGCCACTGGAGCATGCTGGGAGCCTCCTACTCCCGTGAATGATGGCCCTGGAAAAAATGCATATGCCCTTTTTGGCCAAGTGCTTCATTGACGAGGTTCTGCCACTTCTCTTATGCTTTCAGAGCAATTCACGTCTACCTCCTGAAATCGGATTCCAGCAATTCTGCCCCACTTTCAAGTCCTCTTCGCAGTCTAAATTCAATATATTTTTGTACGATTTCTGTCATTTATAAGTCTGTAGGTATGTGAATGACAGTGCCCCTGAGCTCCTTTCCTCAACTCGCTTTCTTGTGAGCTGGCCACAAAACCGCAGGATTGCTTCAGGCCCTAATCTTGTTCCAGCACGGCATGCTGAGCCTTTGGTTAATTCCTTTTCCTGTTGGGAAATGAGTGTTAAAATTGCCCGTGCATACTGGGCATATACCCTGAGAAAACCAAAATTCAAAAAGAGTCATGTACCAAAATGTTCATTGCAGCTCTATTTACAATAGCCCGGAGATGGAAAGAACCTAAGCGCCCATCATCGGACGAATGGATAAAGAAGATGTGGCACATATACACAATGGAATATTACTCAGCCTTAAAAAGAAATGAAACTGAGTTATTTGTAATGAGATGGATAGACCTAGAGTCTGTCATACAGAGTGAAGTAAGTCAGAAAGAAAAGGACAAATAGCGTATGCTAACACATATATATGGAATTTAAAGGAAAAAAATGTCATGAAGAACCTAGGGATAAGACAGGAATAGAGGCGCAGACCTACTGGAGAACGGAATTGAGGATATGGGGAGGGGGAATGGTGAGTTTTGACAGGGCGAGAGAGAGTCATGGACATATACACACTAACAAATGTAGTAAGGTAGATAGCAAGGGGGAAGCAGCCGCAAGGCACAGGGATATTAGCTCGGGGCATTGGGACAACCTGGAAGGGTGGAAGGGGGAGATGGAGGGAGGGAGGGAGACACAAGAGGGAAGACACAGGGAGCATATGTATATGTATAGCTGATTCACTTTGTTATAAAGCAAAAACTAACACACCATTGTAAAGCAATTATACCCCAATAAAGATGTTAAAAAAATATTTGCCCGTGCACACACCTACAGATAGTCTCCCATTGGTTCTCCGTATTCCTGTTCATCTTGCGCAGAAATTGCAAACAGTGCCAAACAGGAGGTTAAAGGCACTGACTCTGCAAATGGGGAGAGTGTAAGAAAAGGGTCTGGAATGGTGAACCTGAGTACCAGGGGACGAAAACAGACATGCATGTAAAAAGGTTTCCCAGTCACACGGTGGAGCATACTCTGGGTTTCCCATGCAAATTTTAGCAGAAGGAAGAATCCCTTGAACCTGGAGAGTTGGGAACCATGGAATGGGTACCAGGCAGTATGACATCAAAGGGTCTGCATTTGCTCACTGAACCTCACCAATGCTATCAGCCCAAAGGGTCCAGCCTTATCTCTCACCCAGCTCTGGGTGTAGATGTGGTAAACCAGGTTGCATCACATGCCCTGTGTGAGTTATTTAAGAATTGCTCTCTATTTCACTGTCATTGTGTTTTGTTTTTGAAATTTCTTTTTGACACTGGGATTTATCGAATTTTCACTGCTGCGTTAATGCCACTGTACACACTCTTGATTCTCTTACGGAGACATAAATATCCACGGGTTTTAAGATTCTTCCTAGTCAGGTATATTCCTAGGCGTTGAATATGTGGTGTTGAGTCCATTTCGTTGAGCAAGGAGTAGGTCTTGTCTATTACATATTTGGCTTATGGAACGGTATCTGTGCTAATTTCAGTCTCTGGTTTTATGCAGCACTCCAACGCACCTTTCTCCATAAGAAAGCACAAGATGGTTTTCTAAATTTGAGACTGTTCTGTTTTGTAATTCAGTTCATGTGTAGTCAAGTTTACATACTGTGTATTAGTGATATTTTATGATGTTTCTTTTTATGTGTGACTTATTTCACGTAGAATCACCATACCTGAATCCACTCACTATGCCGCTACGGGCCTGATGACACAGATTTCATTGCTGAGTGATATTCCATTGTACGTACGTACCACAACTTCTTTATGCATTGTTTGCTCTCTGATATATTTACCTGGTACTGTAAACGAGGTTCTTGTGAACAGAGAGGTCCCAAACTTTGAGGTGCCTGGGTGTTTTTGATTTTAATTTCCCTAAGCTGTAGGACCATAAGTGGAAGTGCCATAGGCTGTGTTGCTTTGTTTCTTACGTGTTTCAGGAAACACATAACACTTCTCCAGAATGGCTGTCGGCAATTTACATCATATGCATCAGCATAATAAGGATCCCTGTTTTCCATTGCCTGTCCTCCGTTTCTGGATTTTACAATTTTTTTAAATGGCCCTTTTGCCCTGGGGGGCAGTGAGACTTCATTGTAGTGCATATTTCCTTTACAGGCTTGCTTGGTTGGCCAAAAAGGGCATATGCGTTTTTTCCTGAATATATTCAGGAAAAAACGCATATGCCCTTTTTGGCCAAGTGCATCATTGTCGACGTTCTGCCTCTTTTCCTATGCTTTCAGGGCAATTCCAGTCTACCCCCTGCAATCGTTTTCCTGAAACTCTGCCCCGCTTTCAAGTCCCCTTTGCAGGCTTACTTCAATATATTTTTGGAGGATAGCTGTCATTTATAACTCTGCAGGTTTGTGAATTACAGTGCCCCTGAGCTCATTTCTTCAACTCGCTTTCTTGTGAGCTGGGCACAAAACCGCACGATTGCTTCAGGCACTAATCTGTTTCCAGCAGGGCACGCTGAGCCTTTGGTTAATTCCTCTTCCTTGTGGGAAATGAGCGTTACATTTGCCCGTGCAGACACCTACAGCTAGTCTCTCATTGGTTCTCCCTATTCCTGTTCATCTTGCACAGAAATTGCAAGCTGTGCCAAACAGGAGGTTAAAGGCACTGACTCTCCAAGCGGGGAGAGTGTTAGTAAAGCGTCTGGAATGGTGAACCCGAGGACCAGGATACGAAAACTGAGATGCATTTTAAATCGTTTCCCAATCACACGGTGGACGATACTCTGGGTTTCCCATGCATGTTTTAGCTGGAGGAAGAATCCCTTGAACCTGGAGTGTTGGGAGCCAAGGAATGGGTACCATGCAGTATGACTTCAAAGGGTCTGCATTTACTCACCGAAACTCACCAATGCTATCAGCCTGAAGTGTCCAGCCTTATGTCTCAACCAGCTCTGGGTGTAGATGTGGTCAATCCCGGTTGCATCACATGCCCTGAGTGAATTATTTAAGAATTGCTCTCTATTTCACTGTCTTTGTGTTTTGTTTTTGAAATTTATTTTGATAATGGGATTTATCGGATTTTCACTGCTGCGTTTCGGCCGCTGTACACACGCTTGATTCTCTTACGGAGACATATATATCCATGGGTTTTAAGATTCTTCCGAGTCAGGTGTATTCGTAGGCGTTGAACATATGGTGTTGGGTCCATTTCTTTGAGCAAGGAGTAGGTCTTGTCTATTACATATTTGGCTTATGGAAAGTTATCTGTGCTAATTTCAGTCTCTGGTTTTATGCAGCACCCCAACGCACCTTTCCCCATAAGCAAGCACTAGTTGGTTTTCTAAATTTGAGACCCTGTTCTGTTTTGTAATTCAGTTCCTGTGTAGTCAAGTTTACATTCCGTGTATTAGTGATATCTTATGATGTTTCTATTTCTGTGTGACGTAGTTCACGTAGAATCACCGTACCTGCATCCACTCACTATGCCGCTACGGGCCTGATGACACAGATTTCATTGCTGAGTGATATTCCATTGTACGTACATGCCACAACTTCTTTATCTATTTTTTGCTTTCTGGAATATTTACCTGGTAATGTAGACGAGCTTCTTGTGAACACAGCCGTCCCAAACATTGGTGTGGCTGTCTGTTTTTGATTTTAATTTCCCTAAGCTATAGGACCATAAGTGCAAGTGCCATAGGCTGTGTTGCTTTGTTTCTTACGTGTTTCAGGAAACACCGAACACTTCTCCAGGGTGGCTGTTGGCAATTTACATCCTGCCAATCAGCATAACAAGGCTCCCTCTTCTCCAAATCCTGTCCTAACTTTCTAGATTTTACACTTTTTTCAGATGGCCCTTTTGCCAGGGGGGCAGAGAGACTTCATTGTAGTGCAGATTTCATTTACAGGCTTCCTTGGATGGCCAAAAAGGGCGTATGCGTTTTTTCCTGAATATATTCAGGAAAAAACGCATACGCCCTTTTTGGCCAAGTGCATCATTGTCGACGTTGTGCCTCATTTCCTATGCTTTCAGGGCAATTCCAGTCTACCCCCTGCAATCGTTTTCCTGAAATTCTGCCCCGCTTTCAAGTCCCCTTCGCAGGCTTACTTCAATATATTTTTGTAGGATAGCTGTCATTTATAACTCTGCAGGTTTGTGAATTACAGTGCCCCTGAGCTCCTTTCTTCAACTCGTTTCTTGTCAGCTGGGCACAAAACCGCAGGATTGCTTCAGGCCCTAATCTGTTTCCAGCAGGGCACACTGAGCCTTTGTTTAATTCCTCTTCCTGGTGGGCAATGAGCGTTACATTTGCCCGTGAAGACACCTACAGCTAGTCTCTCATTTTTCTCCCTATTCCTGTTCATCTTGCACAGAAATTGCAAGCTGTGCCAAAGAGGAGGTTAAAGGCACTGACTCTCCAAGCGGGGAGAGTGTTAGTAAAGCATCTGGAATGGTGAACCCGAGGACCAGGATACGAAAACTGAGATGCATTTTAAATCGTTTCCAATCACACGGTGGACGATACTCTGGGTTTCCCATGCATGTTTTAGCTGGAGGAAGAATCCCTTGAACCTGGAGAGTTGGGACCCATGGAATGTGTACCATGCAGTATGACTTCAAAGGGTCTGCATTTGCTCACCGAAACTCACCAATGCTATCAGCCTGAAGTGTCCAGCCTTATGTCTCAACCAGCTCTGGGTGTAGATGTGGTCAATCCCGGTTGCATCACATGTCCTGAGTGAATTATTTAAGGATTGCTCTCTATTTCACTGTCTTTGTGTTTTGTTTTCGAAATTTATTTTGATAATGGGATTTATCGGATTTTCACTGCTGCGTTTCGGCTGCTGTAAACACACTTGATTCTCTTACGGAGACATATATATCCATGGGTTTTAAGATTCTTCTTAGTCAGGTATATTCCTAGGCGTTGAATATGTGGTTTTGGGTCCATTTCGTTGAGCAAGGAGTAGGTCTTGTCTATTACATATTTGGCTTATGGAAAGTTATCTGTGCTAATTTCAGTCTCTGGTTTTATGCAGCACCCCAAGGCAACTTTCCCCATAAGCAAGCACTAGTTGGTTTTCTAAATTTGAGACCCTGTTCTGTTTTGTAATTCAGTTCATGTGTAGTCAAGTTTACATTCCGTGTATTAGTGATATCTTATGATGTTTCTTTTTCTGTGTGACGTAGTTCACGTAGAATCACCGTACCTGCATCCACTCACTATGCCGCTACGGGCCTGATGACACAGATTTCATTGCTGAGTGATATTGCATTGTACGTACGTGCCACAACTTCTTTATCCATTTTTTGCTTTCTTGGATATTTACCTGGTACTGTAGACGAGCTTCTTGGGAACACAGCCGTCCCAAACTTTGGGGTGTCTCTCTGTTTTTGATTTTAATTTCCCTAAGGAATAGGACCATAAGTGCAATTGCCATAGGCTGTGTTGCTTTATTTCTTACGTGTTTCAGGAAACAACATACACTTCTCCAGGGTGGCGTTCACAATTTATATCCTGCCAATCAGCATAACAAGGCTCCCTGTTCTCCATATCCTGTCCTACCTTTCTGGATTTTACACTTTTTTCAAATGGCCCTTTTGCCTGGGGGGCAGTGAGACTTCATTGTAGTGCAGATTTCCTTTGCAGGCTTGCTTGGTTGGCCAAAAAGTGCGTATGCGTTTTTTCCTGAATATATTCAGGAAAAAACGCATACGCCCTTTTTGGCCAAGTGCATCATTGTCGACGTTCTGCCTCTTTTCCTATGCTTTCAGGGCAATTCCAGTCTACCCCCTGCAATGGTTTTCCTGAAACTCTGCCCCGCTTTCAAGTCCCCTTCGCAGGCTTACTTCAATATATTTTTGGAGGATAGCTGTCATTTATAACTCTGCAGGTTTGTGAATTACAGTGCCCCTGAGCTCCTTTCTTCAACTCGCTTTCTTATGAGCTGGGCACAAAACCGTAGGATTGCTTCAGGCCCTAATCTGTTTCCGGCAGGGCACGCTGAGCCTTTGGTTAATTCCTCTTCCTGGTGGGAAATGAGCATTACATTTGCCCGTGCAGACACCTATAGCTAGTCTCTCATTGGTTCTCCCAATTCCTGTTCATCTTGCACAGAAATCGCAAGCTGTGCCAAAGAGGAGGTTAAGGGCACTGACTCTCCAAGCGGGGAGAGTGTTAGTAAAGCATCTGGAATGGTGAACCCGAGGACCAGGATACGAAAACTGAGATGCATTTTAAATCGTTTCCCAATCACACGGTGGACGATACTCTGGGTTTCCCATGCATGTTTTAGCTGGAGGAAGAATGCCTTGAACCTGGAGAGTTGGGACCCATGGAATGGGTACCATGCAGTATGACTTCAAAGGGTCTGCATTTGCTCACCGAAACTCACCAATGCTATCAGCCTGAAGTGTCCAGCCTTATGTCTCAACCAGCTCTGGGTGTAGATGTGGTCAATCCCGGTTGCATCACATGCCCTGAGTGAATTATTTAAGAATTGCTCTCTATTTCACTGTCTTTGGGTTTTGTTTTCGAAATTTATTTTGATAATGTGATTTATCGGATTTTCACTGCTGCGTTTCGGCCGCTGTACACACGCTTGATTCTCTTACGGAGACATATATATCCATAGGTTTTAAGATTCTTCCTAGTCAGGTTTATTCCTAGGCGTTGAATATGTGGTGTTGGGTCCATTTCGTTGAGCAAGGAGTAGGTCTTGTCTATTACATATTTGGCTTATGGAAAGTTATCTGTGCTAATTTCAGTCTCTGGTTTTAGGCAGCACCCCAACACTCCTTTCCCCATAAGCAAGCACTAGTTGGTTTTCTAAATTTGAGACCCTGTTCTGTTTTGTAATTCAGTTCATGTGTAGTCAAGTTTACATTCCGTGTATTAGTGATATCTTATGATGTTTCTTTTTCTGTGTGACGTAGTTCACGTAGAATCACCGTACCTGCATCCACTCACTATGACGCTACGGGCCTGATGACCCAGATTTCATTGCTGAGTGATATTGCATTGTACGTTCGTGACACAACTTATTTATCCATTTTTTGCTTTCTGGGATATTTACCTGATACTGTAGACGAGCTTCTTGGGAACACAGCCGTCCCAAATATTGGGGTGGCTGTCTGTTTTTGATTTTAATTTCCGTAAGCTATAGGACCATAAGTGGAAGTGCCATAGGCTGTGTTGCTTTGTTTCTTACGTGTTTCAGGAAACACCATACACTTCTCCAGGGTGTCTGCTGGCAATTTACATCCTGCCAATCAGCATAACAAGGCTCCCTGTTCTCCATATCCTGTCCTACCTTTCTGGATTTTACACTTTTTTCAGATGGCCCTTTAGCCCGGGGGGCAGTGAGACTTCATTGTAGTGCACATTTCCTATACAGGCTTGCTTGGTTGGCCAAAAAGGTCGTATGCGTTTTTTCCTGAATATATTCAGGAAAAAACGCATACGCCCTTTTTGGCCAAGTGCATCATTGTCGACGTTGTCCCTCTTTTCCTATGCTTTCAGGGCAATTCCAGTCTAACCCCTGCAATCGTTTTCCTGAAATTCTGCCCCGCTTTCAAGTCCCCTTCGCAGGCTTACTTCAATATATTTTTGGAGGATAGCTGTCATTTATAACTCTGCAGGTTTGTGAATTACAGTGCCCCTGAGCTCCTTTCTTCAACTCGCTTTCTTGTGAGCTGGGCACAAAACCGCAGGATTCCTTCAGGCCCTAATCTGTTTCCAGCAGGTCACGCTGAGCCTTTGGTTAATTCCTCTTCCTGGTGGGCCATGAGCGTTACATTTGCCGGTGCAGACACCTACAGCTAGTCTCTCATTGGTTCTCCCTATTCCTGTTCATCTTGCACAGAAATTGCAAATTGTGCCAAACAGGAGGTTAAAGGCACTGACTCTCCAAGTGGGGAGAGTGTTAGTAAAGCGTCTGGAACGGTGAAGCCGAAGACAAGGATACGAAAACTGAGATGCATTTTAAATCGTTTCCCAATCTCACGGTGGACCATATTCTGTGTTTCTCATGCATGTTTTAGTTGAAGGAAGAATCCCTTGAACCTGGAGAGTTGGGACCCATGTAATGGATACCATGCAGTATGACTTCAAACGGTCTGCATTTGCTCACCGAAACTCACCAATGCTATCATCCTGAAGTGTCCAGCCTTATGTCTCAACCAGCTCTGGGTGTAGATGTGGTCAATCCCGGTTGCATCACATGCCCTGAGTGAATTGTTTAAGAATTGCTCTCTATTTCACTGTCTTTGTGTTTTGTTATTGAAATTTATTTTGATAATGGGATTTATCGGATTTTCACTGCTGCGTTTTGGCCGCTATACACACGCTAGATTCTCTTACGGAGACATATATATCCTTGGGTTTTAAGATTCTTCCTAGTTAGGTATATTCCTAGGCGTTGAATATGTGGTGATGAGTCCATTTCGTTGAGCAAGGAGTAAGTCTTGTCTATTACAAATTTGGCTTACGGAATGTTATCTGTGCTAATTTCAGTCTCTGGTTTTATGCAGCACCCCAAGGCACCTTTCCCCATAAGCAAGCACTAGTTGGTTTTCTAAATTTGAGACCCTGTTCTGTTTTGTAATTCAGTTCATGTGTAGTCAAGTTTACATTCCGTGTATTAGTGATATCTTATGATGTTTCTTTTTCTGTGTGACGTAGTTCACGTAGAATCACCGTATCTGCATCCACTCACTATGCCGCTACGGGCCTGATGACACAGATTTCATTGCTGAGTGATATTGAATTGCACGTACGTGCCACAACTTCTTTATCCATTTTTTGCTTTCTGGGATATTTACCTGATATTGTAGACGAGCTTCTTGTGAACACAGCCGTCCTAAATATTGGGATGGCTGTCTGTTTTGATTTTAATTTCCGTAAGCTATAGGACCATAAGTGGAAGTGCCATAGGCTGTGTTGCTTTGTTTCTTACGTGTTTCAGGAAACACCATACACTTCTCCAGGGTGGCTGCTGGCAGTTTACATCCTGGCAATCAGCATAACAAGGCTCCCTGTTCTCCATATCCTGTCCTACCTTTCTGGATTTTACACTTTTTTCAGATGGCCCTTTTGCCCGGGGGGCAGTGAGACTTCATTGTAGTGCAGATTTCCTTTACAGGCTTGCTTGGTTGGCCAAAAAGCGCGTATGCGTTTTTTCCTGAATATATTCAGGAAAAAACGCATACGCCCTTTTTGGCCAAGTGCATCACTGTCGACGTTCTGCCTCTTTTCCTATGCGTTCAGGGCAATTCCAGTCTACCCCCTGCAATGGTTTTCCTGAAACTCTTCCCCGCTTTCAAGTCCCCTTCGCAGGCTTACTTCAATATATTTTTGGAGGATAGCTGTCATTTATAACTCTGCAGGTTTGTGAATTACAGTGCCCCTGAGCTCCTTTCTTCAACTCGCTTTCTTGTGAGCTGGGCACAAAACCACAAGATTGCTTAAGGCCCTAATCTGTTTCCAGCAGGGCACGCTGAGCCTTTGTTTAATTCCTCTTCCTGGTGGGCAATGAGCGTTACATTTGCCCGTGCAGACACCTACAGCTAGTCTCTCATTGGTTCTCCCTATTCCTGTTCATCTTGCACAGAAATTGCAAGCTGTGCCAAAGAGGAGGTTAAAGGCACTGACTCTCCAAGCGGGGAGAGTGTTAGTAAAGCATCTGGAATGGTGAACCCGAGGACCAGGATACGAAAACTGAGATGCATTTTAAATCGTTTCCCAATCACACGGTGGACGATACTCTGGGTTTCCCATGCATGTTTTAGCTGGAGGAAGAATGCCTTGAACCTGGAGTGTTGGGACCCATGGAATGGGTACCATGCAGTATGACTTCAAAGTGTCTGCATTTGCTCACTGAAACTCACCAATGCTATCAGCCTGAAGTGTCCAGCCTTATGTCTCAACCAGCTCTGGGTGTAGATGTGGTCAATCCCGGTTGCATCACATGCCCTGAGTGAATTATTTAAGAATTGCTCTCTATTTCACTGTCTTTGTGTTTTGTTTTCGAAATTTATTTTGATAATGGGATTTATCGGATTTTCACTGCTGCGTTTCGGCCGCTGTACACACGCTTGATTCTCTTACGGAGACATATATATCCATGGGTTTTAAGATTCTTCCTAGTCAGGTATATTCCTAGGCGTTGAATATGTGGTGTTGGGTCCATTTCGTTGAGCAAGGAGTAGGTCTTGTCTATTACATATTTGGCTTATGGAAAGTTATCTGTGCTAATTTCAGTCTCTGGTTTTATGCAGCACCCCAACGCGCCTTTCCCCATAAGCAAGCACTAGTTGGTTTTCTAAATTTGAGACCCTGTTCTGTTTTGTAATTCAGTTCATGTGTAGTCAAGTTTACATTCCGTGTATTAGTGATATCTTATGATGTTTCTTTTTCTGTGTGACGTAGTTCACGTAGAATCACCGTACCTGCATCCACTCACTATGAGGCTACGGGCCTGATGACCCAGATATCATTGCTGAGTGATATTGCATTGTACGTACGTGCCACAACTTCTTTATCCATTTTTTTTGCTTTCTGGGATATTTACCTGATACTGTAGACGAGCTTCTTGTGAACACAGCCGTCCCAAATATTGGGGTGGCTGTCTGTTTTTGATTTTAATTTCCGTAAGCTATAGGACCATAAGTGGAAGTGCCATAGGCTGTGTTGCTTTGTTTCTGACGTGTTTCAGGAAACACCATACAATTCTCCAGGGTGTCTGCTGGCAATTTACATCCTGCCAATCAGCATAACAAGGCTCCCTGTTCTCCATATCCTCTCCTACCTTTCTGGATTTTACACTTTTTTCAGATGGCCCTTTTGCCCGGGGGGCAGTGAGATTTCATTGTAGTGCAGATTTCCTTTACAGGCTTGCTTGGTTGGCCAAAAAGGGCGTATGCGTTTTTTCCTGAATATATTCAGGAAAATATTCAGGAAAAAACCCATACGCCCTTTTTGGCCAAGTGCATCATTGTCGACGTTTTGCCCCTTTTCCTATGCTTTCAGGGCAATTCCACTCTAACCCCTGCAATGGTTTTCCTGAAACTCTGCCCCGCTTTCAAGTCCCCTTCGCAGGCTTACTTCAATATATTTTAGGAGGATAGCTGTCATTTATAACTCTGCAGGTTTGTGAATTACAGTGCCCCTGAGCTCCTTTCTTCAACTCGCTTTCTTGTGAGCTGGGCACAAAACCACAGGATTGCTTCAGGCCCTAATCTGTTTCCAGCAGGGCACGCTGAGCCTTTGTTTAATTCCTCTTCCTGGTGGGCCATGAGCGTTACATTTGCCCGTGCAGACACCTACAGCTAGTCTCTCATTGATTCTCCCTATTCCTGTTCATCTTGCACAGAAATTGCAAGCTGTGCCAAAGAGGAGGTTAAAGGCACTGACTCTCCATGCGGGGAGAGTGTTAGTAAAGCATCTGCAATGGTGAACCCGAGGACCAGGAATCGAAAACTGAGATGCATTTTAAATCGTTTCCCAATCACACGGTGGACGATACTCTGGGTTTCCCATGCATGTTTTAGCTGGAGGAAGAATGCCTTGAACCTGGAGAGTTGGGACCCATGGAATGGGTACCATGCAGTATGACTTCAAAAGGTCTGCATTTGCTCACCGAAACTCACCAATGCTATCAGCCTGAAGTGTCCAGCCTTATGTCTCAACCAGCTCTGGGTGTAGATGTGGTCAATCACGGTTGCATCGCATGCCCTGAGTGAATTATTTAAGAATTGCTCTCTATTTCACTGTCTTTGTGTTTTGTTTTCGAAATTTATTTTGATAATCGGATTTATCGGATTTTCACTGCTGCGTTTCGGCCGCTGTACATACGCTTGATTCTCTTACGGAGACATATATATCCATGGGTTTTAAGATTCTTCCTAGTCAGGTATATTCCTAGGCGTTGAATATGTGGTGTTGGGTCCATTTCGTTGAGCAAGGAGTAGGTCTTGTCTATTACATATTTGGCTTATGGAAAGTTATCTGTGCTAATTTCAGTCTCTGGTTTTATGCAGCACCCCAAGGCACCTTTCCCCATAAGCAAGCACTAGTTGGTTTTCTAAATTTGAGACCCTGTTCTGTTTTGTAATTCAGTTCATGTGTAGTCAAGTTTACATTCCGTGTATTAGTGGTATCTTATGATGTTTCTTTTTCTGTGTGACGTAGTTCACGTAGAATCACCGTACCTGCATCCACTCACTATGCCGCTACGGGCCTGATGACACAGATTTCATTGCTGAGTGATACAGCATTGCACGTACGTGCCACAACTTCTTTATCCATTTTTTGCTTTCTGGGATATTTACCTGGTACTGTAGACGAGCTTCTTGGGAAAACAGCCGTCCCAAACTTTGGGGTGGCTCTCTGTTTTTGATTTTAATTTCCCTAAGGAAGAGGACCATAAGTGCAATTGCCATAGGCTGTGTTGCTTTATTTCTTACGTGTTTCAGGAAACACCATACACTTCTCCAGGGTGGCTGCTGGCAATTTACATCCTGCCAATCAGCATAACAAGGCTCCCTGTTCTCCATATCCTGTCCTACCATTCTGGATTTTACACATTTTTCAGATGGCCCTTTTGCCCAGGGGGGCAGTGAGACTTCATTGTAGTGCAGATTTCCTTTACAGGCTTGCTTGGTTGGCCAAAAAGGGCGTATGCGTTTTTTCCTGAATATATTCAGGAAAAAACGCATACGCCCTTTTTGGCCAAGTGCATCATTGTCGACGTTGTGCCTCTTTTCCTAGGCTTTCAGGGCAATTCCAGTGTACCCCCTGCAATCGTTTTCCTGAAATTCTGCCCAGCTTTCAAGTCCCCTTCGCAGGCTTACTTCAATAAACTTTTGGAAGATAGCTGTCATTTATAACTCTGCAGGTTTGTGAATTACAGTGCCCCTGAGCTCCTTTCTTCAACTCGCTTTCTTGTGAGCTGGGCACAAAACCGCAGGATTGCTTCTAGCACTAATCTGTTTCCAACAGGGCACGCTGAGCCTTTGGTTAATTCCTCTTCCTGGTGGGCAATGAGCGTTATATTTGCCCGTGAAGACACCTACAGCTAGTCTCTCATTGGTTCTCCCTATTCCTGTTCATCTTGCACAGAAATTGCAAGCTGTGCCAAACAGGAAGTTAAAGGCACTGACTCTCCAAGCGGGGAGAGTGTTAGTAAAGCGTCTGGAATGGTGAACCCCAGGGCCAGGATACGAAAACTGAAATGCATTTTAAATCGTTTCCCAATCACACGGTGGACGATACTCTGGGTTTCCCATGCATGTTTTAGCTGGAGGAAGAATCCCTTGAACCTGGAGTGTTGGGACCCATGGAATGGGTACCATGCAGTATGACTTCTAAGGGTCTGCATTTACTCACCGAACCTCACAAATGCTATCAGCCTGAAGTGTCCAGCCTTATGTCTCAACCAGTTCTGGGTGTAGATGTGGTCAATCCCGGTTGCATCACATGCCCTGAGTGAATTATTTAAGAATTGCTCTCTATTTCACTGTCTTTGTGTTTTGTTTTTGAAATTTATTTTTATAATGGGATTTATCGGATTTTCACTGCTGCGTTTCGGACGCTGTACACACGCTTGTTTCTCTTACGGAGACATATATATCCATGGGTTTTAAGATTCTTCCTAGTCAGGTATATTCCTAGGCGTTGAACATGTGGTGTTGAGTCCATTTCTTTGAGCAAGGAGTAGGTCCTTTCTATTACATATTTGGCTTATGGAAAGTTATCTGTGCTAATTTCAGTCTCTGGTTTTATGCAGCACCCCAACGCACCTTTCCCCATAAGCAAGCACTAGTTGGTTTTCTAAATTTGAGACCCTGTTCTGTTTTGTAATTCAGTTCATGTGTAGTCAAGTTTACATTCCGTGTATTAGTGATATCTTATGATGTTTTTATTTCTGTGTGACGTAGTTCACGCAGAATCACCGTACCTGCATCCACTCACTATGCCGCTACGGGCCTGATGACACAGATTTCATTGCTGAGTGATATTCCATTGTACGTAAATGCCATAACTACTTTATCCATTTTTTGCTTTCGGGGATATTTACCTGGTACTGTAGACGAGCTTCTTGTGAACACAGCCGTCCCAAACATTGGTGTGGCTGTCTCTTTTAGATTTTAATTTCCTTAAGCTATAGGGCCATAAGTGGAAGTGCCAAAAGCTGTGTTGCTTTGTTTCTTACGTGTTTCAGGAAACACCATACACTTCTCCAGGGTGGCTGTTGGCAGTTTACATCCTGCCAATCAGCATAACAAAGCTCACTCTTCTGCATATCCTGTCCTACCATTCTAGATTTTACACTTTTTTCAGATGGCCCTTTTGCCAGGGGGGCAGTGAGACTTCATTGTAGTGCAGATTTCCTTTACAGGCTTTCTTGGTTGGCCAAAAAGTGCGTATGCGTTTTTTCCTGAATATATTCAGGAAAAAACGCATAGGCCCTTTTTGGCCAAGTGCATCATTGTCGACGTTGTGCCTCTTTTTCTATGCTTTCAGGGCAATTCCAGTCTACCCCCTGCAATCGTTTTCCTGAAATTCTGCCCGCTTTCAAGTCCCCTTCGCAGGCTTACTTCAATATATTTTTGGAGGATAGCTGTCATTTATAACTCTGCAGGTTTGTGAATTGCAGTGCCCCTGAGCTCCTTTCTTCAACTCGCTTTCTTGTGAGCTGGGCATAAAACCGCAGGCTTGCTTCAGGCCCTAATCTGTTTCCAGCAGGGCACACTGAGCCTTTGTTTAATTCCTCTTCCTGGTGGGCAATGAGCGTTACATTTGCCCGTGCAGAAACCTACAGCTAGTCTCTCATTGGTTCTCCCTATTCCTGTTCATCTTGCACAGAAATTGCAAGCTGTGCCAAACAGGAGGTTAAAGGCACTGACTCTCCAAGCGGGGAGAGTGTTAGTAAAGCATCTGGAATGGTGAACCCGAGGACCAGGATACGAAAACTGATATGCATTTTAAATCGTTTCCCAATAACACGGTGGACGATACTCTGGGTTTCCCATGCGTGTTTAAGCTGGAGGAAGAATCCCTTGAACCTGGAGAGTTGGGACCCATGGAATAGGTACCATGAGATATGACTTCAAAGGGTCTGCATTTGCTCACCGAAACTCACCAATGCTATCAGCCTGAAGTGTCCAGCCTTATGTCTCAACCAGCTCTGGGTGTAGATGTGTTAAATCCCGGTTGCATCACATGCCCTGAGTGAATTATTTAAGAATTGCTCTCTATTTCACTGTCTTTGTGTTTTGTTTTTGAAATTTATTTTGATAATGGGATTTATCGGATTTTCACTGCTGCGTTTTGGCCGCTGTACACACGCTTGATACTCTTACGGAGACATATATATCTATGGGTTTTAAGATAATACCTAGTCAGGTATATTCCTAGGCGATGAATATGTGGTGTTGAGTCCATTTCGTTGAGCAAGGAGTAGGTCTTGTCTATTACATATTTGGCTTATGGAATGTTATCTGTGCTAATTTCAGTCTCTGGTTTTATGCAGCACCCCAACGCACCTTTCCCTATAAGCAAGCACTTGTTGGTTTTCTAAATTTGAGTCCCTGTTCTGTTTTGTAATTCAGTTCATGTGTAGTCAAGTTTACATTCCGTGTATTAGTGATATCTTATGATGTTTCTTTTTCTGTGTGACGTAGTTCACGTAGAATCACCGTACCTGCATCCACTCACTATGCCGCTAAGGGCCTGATGACACAGATTTCGTTGCTGAGTGATATTGCATTGCACGTACGTGCCACAACTTCTTTATCCATTTTTTGCTTTCTGGGATATTTACGTGGTACTGTAGACGAACTTCTTGGGAACACAGCCGTCCCAAACTTTGGGGTCGCTCTCTGTTTTTGATTTTAATTTCCCTAAGCAATAGGACCATAAGTGCAATTGCCATAGGCTGTGTTGCTTTATTTCTTAAGTGTTTCAGGAAACACCATACACTTCTCCAGGGTGGCAGTTCACAATTTACATCCTGCCAATCAGCATAACAAGGCTCCCTGTTCTCCATATCCTGTCCTACCTTTCTGGATTTTACACTTCTTTCATATGGCCCTTTTGCCCGGGGGGTCAGTGAGATTTCATTGTAGTGCAGATTTCCTTTACAGGCTTGTTTGGTTGGCCAAAAAGGGTGAATGCGTTTTTTCCTGAATATATTCAGGAAATAACGCATACGCACTTTTTGGCCAAGTGCATCATTGTCGACGTTGTGCCTCTTTTCCTAGGCTTTCAGAGCAATTCCAGTCTACCCCCTGCAATCGTTTTCCTGAAATTCTGCCCCGCTTTCAAGTCCCCTTCGCAGGCTTACTTCAATATATTTTTGGAGGATAGCTGTCATTTTTAACTCTGCAGGTTTGTGAATTACAGTGCACCTGAGCTCCTTTCTTCAACTCGTTTTCTTGTGAGCTGGGCACAAAACCGCAGGATTGCTTCAGGCCCTAATCTGTTTCCAGCAGGGCACACTGAGCCTTTGTTTAATTCCTCTTCCTGGTGGGCAATGAGTGTTACATTTGCCCGTGCAGACACCTACAGCTAGTCTCTCATTGGTTCTCCCTATTCCTGTTCATCTTGCACAGAAATTGCAAGCTGTGCCAAAGAGGAGGTTAAAGGCACTGACTCTCCAAGTGGGGAGAGTGTTAGTAAAGCATCTGGAATGGTAAACCCGAGGACCAGGATACGAAAACTGAGATGCATTTTAAATCATTTCCCAATCACCCGGTGGACGATACTTTGGGTTTCCCATGCATGTTTTAGCTGGAGGAAGAATCTCTTGAACCTGGAGAGTTGGGACCCATGGAATGGGTACCATGCAGTATGACTTCAAAGGGTCTGCATTTGCTCACCGAAACTCACCAATGCTATCAGCCTGAAGTGTCCAGCCTTATGTCTCAACCAGCTCAGGTTGTAGATGTGGTCAATCCCGGTTGCATCACATGCCCTGAGTTAATTATTTAAGAATTGCTCTCTATTTCACTGTCTTTGTGTTTTGTTTTCAAAATTTATTTTGATAATAGGATTTATCGGATTTTCACTGCTGCGTTTCCGCCGCTGTACACACGCTTGATTCTCTTACGGAGACATATATATCCATGGGTTTTAAGATTCTTCCTAGTCAGGTATATTCCTAGGCGTTGAATATGTGGTGTTGGGTCCATTTCGTTGAGCAAGGAGTAGGTCTTGTCTATTACATATTTGGCTTATGGAAAGTTATCTGTGCTAATTTCAGTCTCTGGTTTTATGCAGCACCCCAACGCACCTTTCGCCATAAGCAAGCACTAGTTGGTTTTCTAAATTTGAGACCCTGTTCTGTTTTGTAATTCTGTTCATGTGTAGTCAAGTTTACATTCCGTGTATTAGTGATATCTTATGATGTTTCTTTTTCTGTGTGACGTAGTTCACTTAGAATCACCGTATCTGCATCCACTCACTATGCCGCTATGGGCCTGATGACACAGATTTCATTGCTGAGTGATATTGCATTGTACGTACGTGCCAGAACTTCTTTATCCATTTTTTGCTTACTGGGATATTTATCTAATACTGTAGACGAGCTTCTTGTGAACACAGCCGTCCCAAATATTGGGGTGGCTGTCTGTTTTTGATTTGAATTTCCGTAAGCTATAGGACCATAAGTGGAAGTGCCATAGGCTGTGTTGCTTTGTTTCTTACGTGTTTCAGGAAACACCATACACTTCTCCAGGGTGGCTGCTGGCAATTTACATCCTGCCAATCAGCATAACAAGGCTCGCTGTTGTCCATATCCTGTCCTACCTTTCTGGATTTTACACTTTTTTCAGATGGCCCTTTTGCCCGGGGGGCAGTGAGACTTCATTGTAGTGCAGATTTCCTTTACAGGCTTGCTTGGTTGGCCAAAAAGGGTGTATGCGTTTTTTCCTGAATATATTCAGGAAATAACGCATCCGCCCTTTTTGGCGAAGTGCATCATTGTCGACGTTCTGCCTCTTTTCCTATGCTTTCAGGGCAATTCCTGTCTAACCCCTGCAATGGTTTTCCTGAAACTCTGCCCCGCTTTCAAGTCCCCTTCGCAGGCTTACTTCAATATATTTTTGGAGGATAGCTGTCATTTATAACTCTGCACGTTTGTGAATTACAGTGCCCCTGAGCTCCTTTCTTCAACTCGCTTTCTTGTGAGCTGGGCACAAAACCACAGGATTGCTTCAGGCCCTAATCTGTTTTCAGCAGGGCACGCTGAGCCTTTGGTTAATTCCTCTTCCTGGTGGGAAATGAGCATTACATTTGCCCGTGCAGACACCTATAGCTAGTCTCTCATTGGTTCTCCCTATTCCTGTTCATCTTGCACAGAAATTGCAAGCTGTGCCAAACAGGAGGTTAAAGGCACTGACTCTCCAAGCGGGGAGAGTGTTAGTAAAGCATCTGGAATTGTGAACCCGAGGACCAGGATACGAAAACTGAGATGCATTTTAATCATTTCCCAATCACACGGTGGACGATTCTCTGGGTTTCCCATGCATGTTTTAGCTGGAGGAAGAATCCCTTGAACCTGGAGAGTTGGAAGCCATGGAATGGGTACCATGCAGTATGACTTCAAAGGGTCTGCATTTGCTCACCGAAACTCACCAATGCTATCAGCCTGAAGTGTCCAGCCTTATGTCTCAACCAGCTCTGGGTGTAGATGTGGTCAATCCCGGTTGCATCACATGCCCTGAGTGAATTATTTAAGAATTGCTCTCTATTTCACTGTCTTTGTGTTTTGTTTTCGAAATTTATTTTGATAATGGGATTTATCGGATTTTCACTGCTGCGTTTCGGCCGCTGTACACAAGCTTGTTTCTCTTACGGAGACATATATAAACATGGGTTTTAAGATTCTTCCTAGTCAGGTATAGTCCTAGGCGTTGAATATGTGGTGTTGGGTCCATTTCGTTGAGCAAGGAGTAGGTCTTGTCTATTACATATTTGGCTTATTGAAAGTTATCTGTGCTAATTTCAGTCTCTGGTTTTATGCAGCACCCCAACGCACCTTTTCCCATAAGCAAGCACTAGTTGGTTTTCTAAATTTGAGACCCTGTTCTGTTTTGTAATTCAGTTCATGTGTAGTCAAGTTTACATTCCGTGTATTAGTGATATCTTATGATGTTTCTTTTTCTGTGTGACGTAGTTCACGTAGAATCACCGTACCTGCATCCACTCACTATGCCGCTACGGGCCTGAAGACACAGATTTCATTGCTGAGTGATATTGCATTGTACGTACGTGCCACAACTTCTTTATCCATTTTTTGCTTTCTGGGATATTTACCTGATACTGTAGACGAGCTTCTTGTGAACACAGCCGTCCCAAATATTGGGGTGGCTGTCTGTTTTTGATTTTAATTTCCGTAAGCTATAGGACCATAAGTGGAAGTGCCATAGGCTGTGTTGCTTTGTTTCTTACGTGTTTCAGGAAACACCATACACTTCTCCAGGGTGGCTGTTGGCAATTTACATCCTGCCAATCAGCATAACAAGGCTCCCTGTTCTCCATATCCTGTCCTACCTTTCTGGATTTTACACTTTTTTCAGATGGCCCTTTTGCCCGTGGGGCAGTGAGACTTCATTGTAGTGCAGATTTCCTTTACAGGCTTGCTTGGTTGGCCAAAAAGGGCGTATGCGTTTTTTCCTGAATATATTCAGGAAAAAACGCATACGCCCTTTTTGGCCAAGTGCATCATTGTCGACGTTGTGCCTCTTTTCGTATGCTTTCAGGGCAATTCCAGTCTACCCCCTGCAATCGTTTTCCTGAAATTCTGTCCCGCTTTCAAGTCCCCTTCGCAGGCTTACTTCAATATATTTTTGGAGGATAGCTGTCATTTATAACTCTGCAGGTTTGTGAATTACAGTGCCCCTGAGCTCCTTTCTTCAACTCGCTTTCTTGTGAGCTGGGCACAAAACCGCAGGATGGTTTCACGCCCTAATCTGTTTCCGGCAGGGCTCGCTGAGCCTTTGGTTAATTCCTCTTCCTGGTGGGCCATGAGCGTTACATTTGCCCGTGCAGACACCTACAGCTAGTCTCTCATTGGTTCTCCCTATTCCTGTTCATCTTGCACAGAAATTGCAAATTGTGCCAAACAGGAGGTTAAAGGCACTGACTCTCCAAGTAGGGAGAGTGTTAGTAAACCGTCTGGAATGGTGAACCCGAGGACAAGGATACGAAAACTGAGATGCATTTTAAAGCGTTTCCCAATCTCACGGTGGACCATACTCTCTGTTTCCCATGCATGTTTTAGTTGAATGAAGAATCCCTTGAACCTAGAGAGTTGGGACCCATGTAATGTATACCATGCAGTATGATTTCAAAGGGTCTGCATTTGCTCACTGAAACTCACCAATGCTATCAGCCTGAAGTGTCCAGCCTTATGTCTCAACCAGCTCTGGGTGTAGATGTGGTCAATCCCGGTTGCATCACATGCCCTGAGTGAATTATTTAAGAATTGCTCTCTATTTCACTGTCTTTGTGTTTTGTTTTCGAAATTTATTTTGATAATGGGATTTATCGGATTTTCACTGCTGCGTTTCGGCCGCTGTACACAAGCTTGTTTCTCTTACGGAGACATATATAAACATGGGTTTTAAGATTCTTCCTAGTCAGGTATAGTCCTAGGCGTTGAATATGTGGTGTTGGGTCCATTTCGTTGAGCAAGGAGTAGGTCTTGTCTATTACATATTTGGCTTATTGAAAGTTATCTGTGCTAATTTCAGTCTCTGGTTTTATGCAGCACCCAAACGCACCTTTTCCCATAAGCAAGCACTAGTTGGTTTTCTAAATTTGAGACCCTGTTCTGTTTTGTAATTCAGTTCATGTGTAGTCAAGTTTACATTCCGTGTATTAGTGATATCTTATGATGTTTCTTTTTCTGTGTGACGTAGTTCACGTAGAATCACCGTACCTGCATCCACTCACTATGCCGCTACGGGCCTGATGACACAGATTTCATTGCTGAGTGATATTGCATTGTACGTACGTGCCACAACTTCTTTATCCATTTTTTGCTTTCTGGGATATTTACCTGATACTGCAGACGAGCTTCTTGTGAACACAGCCGTCCCAAATATTGGGGTGGCTGTCTGTTTTTGATTTTAATTTCCGTAAGCTATAGGACCATAAGTGGAAGTGCCGTATGCTGTGTTGCTTTGTTTCTTACGTGTTTCAGGAAACACCATACACTTCTCCAGGGTGGCTGCTGGCAATTTACATCCTGCCAATCAGCATAACAAGGCTCCCTGTTCTCCATATCCTGTCCTACCTTTCTGGATTTTACACTTTTTTCAGATGGCCCTTTTGCCTGTGGGGCAGTGAGACTTCATTGTAGTGCAGATTTCCTTTACAGGCTTGCTTGGTTGGCCAAAAAGGGCGTATGCGTTTTTTCCTGAATATATTCAGGAAAAAACGCATACGCCCTTTTTGGCCAAGTGCATCATTGTCGACGTTGTGCCTCTTTTCGTATGCTTTCAGGGCAATTCCAGTCTACCCCCTGCAATCATTTTCCTGAAATTCTGTCCCGCTTTCAAGTCCCCTTCGCAGGCTTACTTCAATATATTTTTGGAGGATAGCTGTCATTTATAACTCTGCAGGTTTGTGAATTACAGTGCCCCTGAGCTCCTTTCTTCAACTCGCTTTCTTGTGAGCTGGGCACAAAACCGCAGGATGGTTTCACGCCCTAATCTGTTTCCGGCAGGGCTCGCTGAGCCTTTGGTTAATTCCTCTTCCTGGTGGGCCATGAGCGTTACATTTGCCCGTGCAGACACCTACAGCTAGTCTCTCATTGGTTCTCCCTATTCCTGTTCATCTTGCACAGAAATTGCAAATTGTGCCAAACAGGAGGTTAAAGGCACTGACTCTCCAAGTAGGGAGAGTGTTAGTAAACCGTCTGGAATGGTGAACCCGAGGACAAGGATACGAAAACTGAGATGCATTTTAAAGCGTTTCCCAATCTCACGGTGGACCATACTCTCTGTTTCCCATGCATGTTTTAGTTGAATGAAGAATCCCTTGAACCTAGAGAGTTGGGACCCATGTAATGTATACCATGCAGTATGATTTCAAAGGGTCTGCATTTGCTCACTGAAACTCACCAATGCTATCAGCCTGAAGTGTCCAGCCTTATGTCTCAACCAGCTCTGGGTGTAGATGTGGTCAATCCCGGTTGCATCACATGCCCTGAGTGAATTATTTAAGAATTGCTCTCTATTTCACTGTCTTTGTGTTTTCTTTTCGAAATTAATTTTGATAATGGGATTTATCGGATTTTCACTGCTGCGTTTCGGCCGCTGCACACACGCTTGATTCTCTTACGGAGACATATATATCCATGGGTTTTAAGATTCTTCCTAGTCAGGTATATTCCTAGGCGTTGAATATGTGGTGTTGGGTCCATTTCGTTGAGCAAGGAGTAGGTCTTGTCTATTACATATTTGGCTTATGGAATGTTATCTGTGCTAATTTCAGTCTCTGGTTTTATGCAGCACCCCAAGGCACCTTTCCCCATAAGCAAGCACTAGTTGGTTTTCTAAATTTGAGACCCTGTTCTGTTTTGTAATTCAGTTCATGTTTAGTCAAGTTTACATTCCGTGTATTAGTGATATCTTATGATGTTTCTTTTTCTGTGTGACGTAGTTCCCGTAGAATCACCGTACCTGCATCCACTCACTATGCCGCTACGGGTCTGATGACACAGATTTCATTGCTGAGTGATATTGCATTGCACGTACGTGCCACAACTTCTTTATCCATTTTTTGCTTTCTGGGATATTTACCTGGTACTGTAGACGAGCTAATTGGGAACACAGCCGTCCCAAACTTTGGGGTGGATCTGTGTATTTGATTTTAATTTCCCTAAGCAACAGGACGATAAGTGCAATTGCCATAGGCTGTGTTCCTTTATTTCTTACGTGTTTCAGGAAACACCATACACTTCTCCAGGGTGGCTGCTGGCAATTTACATCCTGCCAATCAGCATAACAAGGCTCCCTGTTCTCCATATCCTGTCCTACCTTTCTGGATTTTACACTTTTTTCAGATGGCCCTTTTGCCCGGGGGGCAGTGAGACTTCATTGTAGTGCAGGTTTCCTTTACAGGCTTGCTTGGTTGGCCAAAAAGGGCGTATGCGTTTTTTCCTGAATATATTCAGGAAAAAACGCATACGCCCTTTTTGGCCAAGTGCATCATTGTCGACGTTGTGCCTCTTTTCCTATGCTTTCAGGGCAATTCCAGTCTATCCCCTGCAATCGTTTTCCTGAAATTCTGCCCCGCTTTCAAGTCCCCTTCGCAGGCTTACTTCAATATACTTTTGGAAGATAGCTGTCATTTATAACTCTGCAGGTTTGTGAATTACAGTGCCCCTGAGCTCCTTTCTTCAACTCGCTTTCTTGTGAGCTGGGCACAAAACCGCAGGATTGCTTCAGGGACTAATCTGTTTCCAGCAGGGCATGCTGAGCCTTTGGTTAATTCCTCTTCCTGGTGGGAAATGAGCGTTACATTTGCCCGTGCAGACACCTACAGCTAGTCTCTAATTGGTTCTCCCTATTCCTGTTCATCTTGCACAGAAATTGCAAGCTGTGCCAAACAGGAGGTTAAAGGCCCTGACTCTCCAAGCATGGAGAGTGTTAGTAAAGCATCTGGAATGGTGAACCCGAGGACCAGGATACGAAAACTGAGATGCATTTTAAATCGTTTCCCAATCACACGGTGGACCATACTGTGGTTTACCCATGCATGTTTAACTGGAGGAAGAATCCCTTGAACCTGAAGAGTTCGGACCCATGGAATTGGTACCATGCAGTATGACTTCAAAGGGTCTGCATTTGCTCACCAAAACTCACCAATGCTATCAGCCTGAAGTGTCCAGCCTTATGTCTCAACCAGCTCTGGGTGTAGATGTGGTCAATCCCGGTTGCATCACATGCCCTGAGTGAATTATTTAAGAATTGCTCTCTATTTCACTGTCTTTGTGTTTTGTTTTCGAAATTTATTTTGATAATGGGATTTATTGGATTTTCACTGCTGCGTTTCGGCTGCTATACACACCCTTGGTTCTCTTACAGAGACATATATATCCATGGGTTTTAAGATTCTTCCTAGTCAGGTATATTCCTAGGCGTTGAATTTGTGGTGTTGAGTCCATTTCGTTGAGCAAGGAGTAGGTCTTGTCTATTACATATTTGGCTTATGGAATGTTATCTGTGCTAATTTCAGTCTCTGGTTTTATGCAGCACCCCAAGGCATCTTTCCCCATAAGCAAGCACTAGTTGGTTTTCTAAATTTGAGACACTGTTCTGTTTTGTAATTCAGTTCATGTGTAGTCAAGTTTACATTCCGTGTATTAGTGATATCTTATGATGTTTCTTTTTCTGTGTGACGTAGTTCACGTAGAATCACCGTACCTGCATCCACTCACTATGCCGCTACGGGCCTGATGACACAGATTTCATTGCTGAGTGATATTGCATTGCACGTACGTGCCACAACTTCTTTATCCATTTTTTGCTTTCTGGGATATTTACCTGGTACTGTAGACGAGCTTCTTGGGAACACATCCGTCCCAAACTTTGGGGTGGCTCTCTGTTTTTGATTTTAATTTCCCTAAGGAATAGGACCATAAGTGCAATTGCCATAGGCTGTGTTGCTTTATTTCTTACGTGTTTCAGGAAACACCATACACTTCTCCAGGGTGGCTGTTGGCAATTTACATCTTGCCAATCAGCATAAAAAGGCTCCCTGTTCTCCATATCCTGTCCTCCCTTTCTGGATTTTACAATATTTTCAGATGGCCCTTTTGCCCGGGGGGCAGTGAGACTTCATTGTCGTGCAGATTTCCTTTACAGGCTTGCTTGGTTGGCCAAAAAGGGCGTATGCGTTTTTTCCTGAATATATTCAGGAAAAAACGCATACGCCCTTTTTGGCCAAGTGCATCATTGTCGAGGTTCTGCCTCTTTTCCTATGCTTTCAGGGCAATTCCAGTCTACCCCCTGCAATCGTTTTCCTGAAATTCTGCCCCGCTTTCAAGTCCCCTTCACAGGCTTACTTCAATATATTTTTGGAAGATAGCTGTCATTTATAACTCTGCAGGTTTGTGAATTACAGTGCCGCTGAGCTCCTTTCTTCAACTCGCTTTCTTGTGAGCTGGGCACAAAACCGCAGGATTGCTTCAGGCCCTAATTTGTTTCCAGCAGGGCATGCTGAGCCTTTGGTTAATTCCTCTTCCTGGTCGGCAATGAGCGTTACATTTGCCCATGCAGACACCTACAGCTAGTCTCTAATTGGTTCTCCCTATTCCTGTTCATCTTGCACAGAAATTGCAAGCTGTGCCAAAGAGGAGGTTAAAGGCACTGACTCTCCAAGCGGGGAGAGTGTTAGTAAAGCATCTGGAATGGTGAACCCGAGGACCAGGATACGAAAACTGAGATGCATTTTAAATCGTTTCCCAATCACACGGTGGACGATACTCTGGGTTTCCCATGCATGTTTTAGCTGGAGGAAGAATCCCTTGAATCAGGAGAGTTGGGACCCATGGAATGGGTACCATGCAGTATGACTTCAAAGGGTCTGCATTTGCTCACCGAAACTCACCAATGTTATCAGCCTGAAGTGTCCATCCTTATGTCTCAACCAGCTCTGGGTGTAGATGTGGTAAATCCAGGTTGCATCACATGCCCTGAGTGAATTATTTAAGAATTGCTACCTATTTCACTGTCATTGTGTTTTGTTTTTGAAATTTATTTTAATAATGGGATTTATCGGATTTTCACTGCTTCGTTTATGCCGCTGTACACGTGCTTGATTCTCTTACGGAGACATATAAGTCCATGGGTTTTAAGATTCTTACTAATCCGGGATATTCTTAAGCATTGAATATGGCGTGTTGAGTCCATTTCGTTGAGCAAGGAGTAGGTCTTGACTATTACATATTTGGCTTATGGAATGGTATCTGTGCTAATTTCAATCTCTGGTTTTATGCAGCACCCCAACTCACCTTTCCCCTTAAGGAAGCATAAGTTGGTTTTCTTAATTTGAAACCCTCTTCTCTTTTGTAATTCAGTTCATGTGTAGCCATGTTAACATTCCATGTATTAGTGATATGTTATGTCTTTTTCTTTTTCAATTATGTGACTTCGAATGATCACACGTAACTCCTCTGGAGTTGTTATAACTGGCCGTATTTCATTGATTTCCAGGCTGAGTAATATTCCACTCTACATAAGCACCACATCTCTGTCCGTTTTTTCTCTGCAGATACATTTAAGTTATATCCTAATCGAGGATCTTTTAAACAGAGAGGTGGTAAACATTGGGGTGCCTGTGTCCTCTCGATTTTTGTTTTTCCCAAGGTATACGTCCATGAGTGCAAGTGCCCTGTGCTCGGTAGCTCATTTTTTAGATGCTTTAGTAAACACAATAGACTTATCCAGAGTGACCGTTGGCAATATACATTTCCACTATAAGACTCACAGGGCTCCCTTTTTTCCTTGCCCTGTCCTGCATTTCTGGTGTTTACACTTTATGAGGACGGCTCTTCTGACTGATGCAAAGTGATATGTTTTGTAGTATTGATTTCCAGTGCCCACCTGTTTGGTTGGCTAAAAAAGTGTATGCCCTTTTCTTGAATATATACAGAAAAAGACGCATACACCCTTTTTGGCCAACTGCAATGTTGGCAATGTTCAGCCCCTTTTCTTGTGCTTAATGGCGAGTCCTTTCTACCTCTTCCAATCCCTTTCCTGCCATTCTCCGTTGCTTACAAGTCCTTTTCTCTGACTTTCCTCAAGACATTTTTCAGTGATAGATATTTTCAATTCTGCAGTTTCGTGAATTTTAGTGCCCCTGAGTTCCATTTTCCAACTTGTGTTTATGGGAACTGGCCACAAAGCATCAGGATTCCTCAAGCCCTATTCTGTTTCCATGGGCAACCCTAGCCTTTGGTCAATTCGTCTTCCTGATTGGAAATTAGAGTGGCATGTGTCTGTCCGAACACCTAGGACTTGTCTCTCACTGTTCCTCCTCCTTCTGCTTCATCCTCTGGACAAATTCCAAACTGTATGCAACAGGATGTTGACAGTGCTGACATCTCCAAGTGGGGAGACTGTTATTAAAGACGCTGGAGTGGTGAACCCTAGCACCAAGAGATGAGGAGATGAGATGCCTTTTCCAAACTTTTCCCGATCAGACGGTATACCATCCTCTGGGTGTGACAGGCATGTTTTAGGTGTAGGAAGGGTCCCATTCATGTGAGGAGAACACCAGGGGATTTTAAATATCAGTGTCTCTCTGCAACCCAAACTGGGGAATTTTTTAAGCTACGGCTACACATATGTTCATTAAGGGCCTTGGGAAGTAGGCAGAGTCCAAACTTTAGATGATTGAAGTCTTCAGGGTCAGAAGCACTCACCACTGTCTTCCCTTAGATTCCATTTTTACTGTCATTGATGGATGATGTCAATACAAATATCTATTCTTTTTCAGATCATTTCCCCTTATAGGTTATTGCAAAATATTGAGTGTAGTTCCCTGTGCTATACAGTAGTTCCTTGCTGATGATTTCATACATAGCAGTGTGTATGTGTTAATCCCAAACTGTTAATTTATCCCTCCTCCTACCATTTCCCTTTGGTAATAATAAATTATAAGATTTTATGCTTCTCAGAAATGGGGGAGCTGAAAGAGAGGTATCATTTTCAATGCAAAAGCATTTAAAACAAGATTGAAGCTTTAACCAAGATTATTAGATGTACATCCTTGGAAAGAAATCACTTTGTTTCTCTAATATTGACCTGACAAAGAAGACAAACCTTTTCACTGAACTTGCTTATAAGAAAGTGATGGAAATATCAAATGGAAGTGTTAGAAACATCTTATTTTACCCGAGCCTTATACACTGTTCTATGTTAATTACAGTTTGGCTCACACATCTGTTCATTGAAGTTACAATGTTCTCAATTTCTGTTACTGATCCTCCAGAGTGGACGCCAACAAGTGTCCCCCTGCCCAGTGTCATAGGAGCCAATAGATCGAGACTGAGTTTGGTTCAAAAGCAAAGGAAACTTTATATTTTGATCAGAGAATGGAGAGGTGCTACCCTGTGGGCTGTGGGCTGGGCTGCTGTGTAGAGATCCTGTCAGAGTCACTGGGAGGGAGGGGGCTGAGCTCTCGAGGACCTGGTTGGCTGCAGCTCAGGCTCTATGTCACGGAGTCTGAACTGGGCCCCAGGAGCTGAAGTGTCATCGAGCCATTCTGCTCTAGGAAATCTGGTCTGAAGTGCCGGGTGTGGAACCTCTGTATGCGGGACACTAGGAGCACCTGAAATTAGACAAAGCACAAAGGATAAAAATGGTTAGACTTTATTTTATTGCCCAGATTCTATTTTTATCTCCCAGGCATTTTTAAGGGGCTTTGCCTGGGACAAACTTCTCTTCTGCCTTTTGTCCCTTTCCTCATTCTTGGAGTGCTGCGGGTGCAGACCCTTCTTCTGTAACTGCTGAGTGCTGAGTTAGGAGGCTTCATACCCGTGGGCGAGGGTCAGAACTTCTCCCCAGCAGCCTCCAGGTGACGTTGATTGTCCCCAGGCCTCCTGCCTCCCTGCTCGTCCACCTGAGCACCAGTATTGGAAGTGTTATAGATTCTAATGACCTTTAAGGGTCCAGAAAGGAGATGTGCAGTGGCGCTGTGAGGTCCAGTTTCACTCCGCCCCACATTTGTTCGGCCACCTTAGGCTGACCATTTCTGCCAGCCTAGATGCTGTGACTGACCATTTCTGCCAGCCTAGATGCTCTGACCAACAGTCTGCGCTTTCTTCCATTAGGCCCCTGAATTAACGTAAAAACAGCACCAGGTGTCAGGATCCTGCCCGCTCAGCTCCCAGACAGTCCAGGGTCAGTGGTGATGAAGGATCATGATGGTCACTGAGTCAAGAGCCTTTGGAAGTAAACAGGAGTCCAGCCGGTCTTATTGGCCACCATCATCAGGGTGTCTGTAGGCTTTTCTATGGTGACAGCATGATATACGGTTCCCCCGCCAAGATTATTAGCTCCCCTCTGGGTACAGTAAGTACTGCAAGCAGTAGTCTACTCTTTTGGGACACACTCTTGTTGTTTTATGAGAGAAACTCCAGGTCAAGTGATGGTCACACGGGTCGTCATGGTGCCCCGTTGCCCCCGGTTATCTCTCTGGAGGTTGGAGTTGGAGGGCCTCCTCATTCGAGGTCAGTGTGCCCACGGAGCAAACCCTGCAACTTCAGGGCATGGCTGGGGGTTAGGATCACCCCGTGGGGTCCGTTTCCCTTAGAAGGGAGGTGGCCTTTTGGGCTGCTGATTTCCAGGTTTTCAGATACCACCAGTATCTTGGCCAGATGTGGCGGTTGGCCAAGCCCCTTGGTGACCATAGTTTATCCTACCTGGATGGCATTCTTGCATTGTTCCATTTCAAGTGGTCCCAGTTTTTGCACTAATACTCCAATGGCGATTCACCTTTCACCAGGAATGTAAAGGTCAAAGGGTTTAGCTAAATTAGGGAGTTCCAGGGCAAGGGTCTGAATTGACTGCTCTTTCCATTCTTGAAAGGCCACTTCTGGATTCTATTCAAAAGGATCATCATCTTTTCCTTTCAGTGTTTCATATAGAGGCCCAGCTAGTAGACTGCAGTTAGGGATCCAGAGGCAGGAAACCCTGGCTTCCCCAGGAACCCCTAAGCTGTCTTCTAGTTTCAGAAAGGGGTAAGGCTGTAAATTGTTTCTTCCCTTTCCTGGGATGGGCTTCTCCGACCTTCTGTGAGAATGAAGCCCAGGCAGGTCACCGTAGTCTGTGATACTTGAGCTTTTTCGTGGACAACTTCTATCCTTTATTGGCTTGGTAGTTCTGAGGCCTCCTTAGTAGGGCTGGCGATCAGAATGTCGTCTGAATATTGAAGGAGTGTTTCCTTTTCCAGAGGTAGAACTTTTAGGTCTTTAGCTGAGCTTTCCCCAAAGATGGTGTGGGAATTTTTGAACCCTTGGGGCAAGACAGCCTGGAAGTATTGTTTTAGTTGTATGTTGAGTCCTGTCACTCACAAGCCAAAATTTCTTGTGACTCTGGGACTAATGGAATACAAAAGAAGGCATCAGTGAAGACTAATACAGAATACCAAGTCCTGGTGGTTGGTAGAATGACCAGCAGGGTGTAGGATTTAGGAACTACTGGAGGTATATCCTCAGTGGCTTCACTGACTGTCCTGACATCCTTTACCAGGACTCCAGCAGCCCATGGGGCTCTCGAGGTCAGGCCAATCCCAGGATATGGAGCTCACCTGGGCAGGTACCCTACCCCCACCCCAGCCCACGGGGCTCTCGTGTTCAGGCCCCTCCCAGGATATGGGATTCCCTGGGCAGGTCCTCTGCAGTCCATGGGGCTCCCGTGGTCAGGCCCCTCCCAGGATACAGAGCTACCCTTGCAGGTACCTTGGCAGGGCTGGGCACACAGGAACCGTGCACATAGCCCTCATTGCAGAGCACTCCCAGCTCACCTGTCGCTCAGATCTGACACAGAGCACCTCAGAGCAGGACTTGAACTAACAAACAGCAGCTCTGACAGGTCTGTGACCCTGGGCATCACTCTGTGCGGCCTCCTCCACCTGGTCTTCCAGAGACTTCCACTGCACCCGGGGCACCAGGCCTCTGTCTCCAACCACCACCCACCCCTCCTCTCCCTGACTCCTGGGTTCCTCTCATTAGGAGAGGGTTTTCTTGAAGTTGTCTCCCACTCATGGGCCAGATAATATAATTAGAAAACAAGCCAGAGCTGCAGCCCCTTGTCTATCCTGACTCTCAGGAGCCCACACCTGTTCCTTGGACCTGGCCAATTCAGCAAGTTCCATTTTCAGCAACTGTGAGCCCCTGAGGGGTGATTATTGGCTGGCTTGGGAAGCCTGACCGTGCCGGCCAGCCCTCCCCAGGTGTGCCTGGGTTGAGATCAATATAAAGACCGCTCCAGGCAGCAAGAGCCCCTGCAGCTGTGCCTGACGCCATTTTCTCTGCCCTGTCAGCAGTCTCGGGGCTGGGCTGGTGGGAGGGAGTGAGAGGCCACGGCTTTGTGGGTGTCCCAGTGTGAGTGGGGCTCTGCTGGACTTTCTGCAGCAGTTGCCAAGATGCTACCTGCTAAAGAAGAGGATGTGTTACCCACACCTGCCGCTGGAATTTCTCCCTGGGCAGAGGTGAGGAAGGAAGAATGCAGTGGGGGCTGGGACAGCAGGGGTATCTCAGGCAGGGAAATGGAGAGCTTCCAGAAGAGCACCCAGGGCCAGGACCATCCTGGCTGGCCTGCAGGCACCAAGTCGGCTGGCATGCTGTCCCTCATGTGGCTCCATGGCCCTTCCTCTAGGTTTTCAAGTCCTTGTACATATTCAGGTGTTTAGCCTTGGAAGGGTGGGAACATTTCAGCAGCAGCTGGCCTGGGGCTCGGCCCACGTTTACTCACAGATACCTCGGCACGGTCCCCCAGCTTTGCAGTGAGGACGCTTGTTGCGAGGAGCATGCTGACTGAATGGGAGATGATTCCCCACCACTGACCAACTTCAGAATTGTTTGCAATTGGAGCAAGTGCCCTGAAACGGTTTTCCTCTGTGTAACTGGTGGGTTCTGTTCTTTTTTATCTTTTTTTCGTTTTTGGTTCAAGGCAGATTTTATTCCTCTTTTGTGTATTTACAGATATAAGCATGGAAATAATTTATTCATATAAATACATGTATGTGAAGGAAAGAATATTTTTTCTGTTTTACTTTTTTAATTTTATTTTTTTATTTTGAATTTAATTTTATATTTTTATACAGCAGGTTGTTTTTGGTTATCTACTTTATACATATAAATGTATACATACCAATGCCAATATCTCAACTCCTCCCACCACCATCCCCAACAGCTTTCCCCCCTTGTTGTCCATACGTTTGTTGTATACATGTATTGCTCTATTTCTGCCTTGCAAAACGGTTCATCTGTACAATTTTTCTAGGTTCCACATATATGCATTAATATACAAGATTTGTTTTTCTCTTTCTGACTTACTTCACTCTGTATGACAGTCTCTAGATCCATCAACGTCTCTACAAATGTCCCAATTTCATTCCTTTTTATGGCTTAGTAATATTCCATTTTATATATGTACCACATCTTTATGCATTCGTCTGTCTGTGGGCATTTAGGTTGCTTCCATTTCCTGGATAGTGTAAATAGTGATGCAATGAACATTGTGGTGAATGTCTCTTTTTGATTTATGGTTTTGTCTGGGTATATGCCCAGTAGAGGGATTGCTGTATCATATGGTAATTCTATTCTTAGTTTTATAAGAAACTCCATAATGTTCTCCACAGTGACTGTATCAATTTACGTTCCCAAAAATAGTGGAAGAGGATTCCTTATCTCCACACCGTTTCCAGCATTTGTTGTTTGTAGATTTTCTGATGATGCCCATTCTAATAGGTGTGAGGTGATACACCATGGATGAGTCTATTTCGTTGAGCAAAGAGTAGGTCTTGTTTATTACGTATTTGGCTTATGGAATGGTATGTGTGCTAATTTCAATCTGTTTTTATACAGCAGCCCAACTCAACTTTCCCCTTAAGCAAGCATAAGGTTTTTATCTAAATGTGAGACTCTGTTCGGTTTTGTAATTCAGTTTATGTGTAGCCAAGTTTACACTCCCTCTATTAGTGATATCTTATGATAATTATCTTTCTTTGTGTGACATATTTCTCTTAGAATCATCATAATTAAATCCACTCAATTTGCTGCTACAGGCCTGATGACATTGATTTCACTGCTGAGTGATATTCCGTTGTACGTAAGTAGCACAACTTCTTTATCCATTTTTTTCTTTCTGGGATATTTAATTTGTACTGGAGTCGAGGTTCTTGTAAACACAGCAGCCCTAAATTTTGTGTTGGCTGTGTCTTGTTGATTTTAATTTTCCTAAGCTATAGGGCCAAAAGTGGAAGTGCCCTAGGCTCTGTAGCTTTGTTTTTTAGATGTTTCAGGATACACCATGAACATCTCCAGAGTGTCTGTTGGCAATTTACATCCCGCCCATCAGCATAACACGGCTCCCTGTTCTCCATGGCCTGTCCTGTGTTTCTGGTTTTTACACTTTATTCAGATGGCCTTTTTGACGAATGGGAAATGTGACTTCATTGTAGTGTGGATTTCCATTGCTGGAGTGCTTGGTTGGCCAAAATGTTCATATGCGTTTTTTCCTGAATATATTCAGGAAAAATGTATACGCACTTTTTGTCCATGTGCATCACTGTCAAAGATCTGCCGCTTTTCATATGCTTTAAATGCAATTTCAATCTACCTCTTGAAATATGATTCCTGCAATTCTGCCTCGTTTTCAAGTCCTCTTTGCAGACTTACTTCGATATATTTTTGCCAATAGCTGTCATTTATCTCTGCAGGTTTGTGAATTACAGTGCCCCTGAGCTCCTTTCTTAACTCGCTTCCTTGTAAGCTGGCCACAAAACTGCAGGTTTGCTTCAGGCCATAATCAGGGTCCGGCACGGCACTCTGAGCCTTTGGTTAATTCCTCTTCCTGGTGGGAAATTAGAGTTAAATGTGCCCCTCCAGATACCTGCCTCACTCCCAGCCACATGGTGATGTATGTCCTCAGGTTTGAGGCCATATGTGATGGGTTCCTCATCTTTTGATGATGTGGCCCCACTGGTGTGTGGACACTCCTGCCTGGTTCCCATCCCCTTGGTGATGTGGGCCCTCTGGTGAGACTCTGATCCTGGTTGGGTTCCTCACACATCCGTGAGGTGAGCCCTCTTCTCTGAGGTCACTCCTGCCTGGCTGGCACAACCCGCCTTGTTGACTTCGGCACCCTGGTGGCAGTTGGAGCCTGCTGGGAGCCTCCTTCCCGCGGTGATGAAGCCCTCTGGCGTCAGACCCTAATGGCGGGGTTCCCACATTTTCTGATACGTGCTAAGTGGTACGAGGGCACTCCTGCCAGGTTCCCATCCTCATGAGCGTGTGGGCCTTCTGTTCTGAGGTCCTAACGGCTGGGTTGCTCACACTTTCATGATGTGGGCCCTCTGCTGTGAGGTCAATCCTGCCTGGCTGGCGCACGTCGCCTTGGCGACGTGGACCCTCTGGTGGCAGTTGGAGCGTGCTGGGGCCTCCTCCCCTCAGTGATGAGGGCCTTCTGGTGTCAGGCCCTAAGTGCTGGGCTCCACACATTTTCTGATGTGTGCCCAGTGGTGCGAGTCACTCCTGCCAGGTTCCCATCCCCATGGGCATGTGGGACTTCTGTTCTGTGGTCCCAACTGCTGGGTTGCTCACAGTTTCATGATGTGGGCCCTTTGCTGTGTGTTCACTCTGGCCTGTATCCCATAGTGTCAGTGCTCTGGGCCTCCAGCTTGGAGTTTCCAACTTCTCGATTCCTCACCTTTTTTATTCTATGGGCCCTCGGTTGTGCGTCTCCTCCTGCATGCCTCACTCCCAGCCCCTTCGTGATGTGTGTCCCCTTGTTTGAGGCCACATGTGCTGTGTTCCTCACCTTTCTATAATGTGGCCACACTGGTGTGAGGACACTCTTGCCTGGTTCCCATTCCCTTGGTGATGTTGGCCCCACTGCTGTTAGGACAGTCTTGCCTGGTTCCCATCACCTTGGTGATGTTGGCCCTCTGGTGAGAGTCTGATCCTGGTTAGGTTCCTCACCCTTCTGTGAGGTGGGCCCTCTGCTTTGAGGTCACTCCTGCCTGGCTGGCACACCCCGCCTTGGCAACGTCGGCCATATGGTGGCAGTTGGAGCCTGCTGGGAGCCTCCTCCCCTCGGTGATGAGGGCCCTCTGGCCTCAGGCCCTAACTGCTGGGTTCCCACATTTTCTGATTCGTGCTAAGTGGTGCAAGGACACTCCTGCCAGGTTCCCATCCCCATGGGGATGTGAGCCTTCTGCTCTGAGGTCCCAACGGCTGTGTTGCTCACAGTTTCATGATGAGGGCCCTCTGGTGTGAGTTCACTCCGGCATAGATCTCATAGCCTCGCTGCTCCTGGATGCCTGCCGGAGGTTCCAACTGTGGGATTCCTCACCTTTTTTATTCTATGGTCCCTCTGTTTTGAGGATCCTCTGGCCTGCCTCACTCCCAGCCCCTTGGTGATGTGTGTCCTCAGGTTTGAGGCCACGTGTGCTGGGTCCCTCAAATTATGGTGATGTAGCCCCACTGGTGTGAGGACACTCCTGCCTGGTTCCCATTCCCTTGGTGATGTTGGCCCTCTGGTGACAGTCTGATCCTTGTTGGGTTCCTCACACTTCTGTGAGGTGGGCTTTCTGCTCTGAGGTCACTCCTGCCTGGTTGGCACACACTGCCTTGGTGACATCGGCCTTATGGTGGCAGTTGGAGCCTGCTGGGAGCCTCCTCCCCTCGGTGATGAGGGTCCTCTGGCCTCAGGTCCTAACTGCTGGGTTCCCACATTTTCTGATTCGTGGAAGTGGGCCGAGGACACTCCTGTCAGGTTCCCATCCCCATAGGGATGTGGGCCTTCTGCTCTGAGGTCCCATCCGCTGGGTTGCTCACAGTTTCATGATGTGGGACCTCTGCTGTGAGTTTGCTGTGGCCTGGATCCCATAGACTCTGTGCTCTGGGCGGCCTACTGGCCGGTTCCAACTGCTGGATTCCTCACAACTTTTATTCTGTGGGCTCTGTTTTGTGAGGATACTCCTGCTTGCCTCACTCCTAGCCCCTTGGAGATGTGGGTCCCCTGTTTTAGGCCACATGTTCTGGGTTCCTCACCTTTCTATAATGTGGCCACACTGGTGTGAGGACCCTCCTGCCTGGTTCCGATCCCCTTGGTGATGTGGGCCCTCTGGTGAGAGTCTTATCCTGGCTGGTTTCCTCACCCTTCTGTGAGGTAGGCCCTCTGCGGTGAGGTCACTCCTGCCTGGCTGGCACACATCACCTTGGTGACGTGGGCCCTCAGTTGGGAGTTGGTGTCTGCTGCGAGTCTCCGTCCCTCGGTAATGAGGGCCCTGTTGCGTCAGACCTTAACTCCTGGGCTCCCAAAATTTGCAGATGTGCGACCTGTGGTGCGAGTACACTCCTGTCAGGTTCCCAACCCCATGGGAATTTGGGCCTTCTGCTCTGAGGTCCCAACGGCTGGGGTGCTCACAGTTTCATGATGAGGGCCCTCTGATGTGCGTTCATTCCGGCCTAGATCCCATAGGCTTGCTGCTCCTGGGCGCCTGCTGGGAGGTTCCAACTGCGGGATTCCTCACCTTTTTTATTCTATGGGCCCTCTGTTTTGAGGCTCCTCCTGCCTGCCTCAATCCCAGCCCCGTTGTGATGTGTGTCCTCTGGTGTGAGGCCACGTGTGCTGGGTCCCTCACCTTTCGATGATGTGGCCCCAATGGTGTGAGGACACTCGTGCCTGTTTCCCAGCCCCTTGGTGATGTGGCCCCTCTGGTGAGAGTCTGATCCTGGCTGGGTTCCTTACCGTTCTGTGAGGTGGGCCCTGTGCTCTGAGGTAACTCCTGCCTGGCTTGCTCCCATTGCCTTGGTGACGTCAGCCCTCTGGTGGCAGTTGGATCCTTTTGGAGACTCCTGTCCTCGGTGATGAGGTCCCTCTGGCGTCAGGCTCTAACTGCTGGGCTCTCCAGGTTTTCTGATGTGAGCCCAGTGATGCCAGGACACTCGTGAAATGTTCCCATCCCCATGGCGATATGGGCCTTCTGCTCTGAGGTTCCAACGACTGGGTTGCTCACAGTTTCCTGATGTTAGCTCTCTGGTGTTAGTTCACTCATTCCTAGATCCCATAGCCTCTGTACTCTGGGCCGCCTGCTGGGAAGTTCCAACTGCTGGGTTCCTCACCTTTTTTATTCTTTGGGCCCTGTGTTGGGAGGCTCCTCCTGCCTGTGTCACTCCCAGCCCCTTGGTGATGTAGGTCCTCTGGTTTGTGGCCACATGTGCCAGTTTCCTCATCTTTTAGTGATGTGGCCCCACTGGTGTGAGGACACTCGTGCCTGGTTCCCGTCCCCTTGGTGATATGGGCCCTCTGGTGAGAGTCTGATCCTGGTTGGGTTCCTCACACTTCTTTGAGGTGGGCCGTCTGCTGTGAGGTCACTCCTGCCTGGCTGGCACACCCCGCCTTGGCGACGTGGGCCCTCTTGTGGTAGTTGGAACATGCTGGGAGCCTCCTCCCCTCAGTGATGAGGGCCCTCTGGCGTCAGGCCCTAACTGCTGGGTACCCACATTTTCTGATATGTGCTAAGTGGTGCGAGGACACTCCTGCCATGCTCCCAACACCTTGGGGTTGTGGACCTTCTGCTCTGAGGTCCAAATGGCTGGGTTGCTCGCAGTTTCATGATGTGGACCCTCTGCTGTGAGTTTACTGTGGCCTGAATTGCATAGACTTGGTGCTCTTGGCCGCCTGCTGGGAGGTTCCTACTGCGGGATTCTTCACCTCTTTAATTCTATGGTCCCTCTGTTTTGAGGCTCCTCCTGCCTGCCTCAATCCCAGCTCCCTTGTGATGTGTGTCCTCTGGTTTGAGGCCACGTGTGCTGGGTCCCTCACTTTTCGGTGATGTGACCCCACTAGTGTGAGGACACTCCTGCCTGGTTCCCATTCCCTTGGTGATGTGGGCCCTCTGGTGAGAATCTGATCCTCTTTGGTTCTTCACACTTCTGTGAGGTTGACCCTCTGCTCTGAGGTCACTCCTGCCTGGTTGTCGCACTCCGCATTGGCGACGTCGACCCTCTGGTAGCAATCGGAGCTGGCTGGGAGCCACCGCCCCTCGGTGATGAGGGCCCTCTGGCATCAGGCACTAATTGCTGGGCTCCCCACATTTTTTCATGTGTGCCCACTCTTGCGATGACACTCCTGCTTGTTTCCCTTCCCCATGGGGATGTGGGCCTTCTGCTCTGAGGTCACAACGGCTGGGTTGCTTACAGAATCACAATGAGGGACCCCTGTTGTGAGTTCATGCCGGCCTGGATCTCATAGCCTCAGTGCTCTGGGCCGCCTGCTAGGAAGATCCAACTGCTGGTTTCCACACCTTTTGTATACAATGGGACATGTGTTGTGAGGTTAATCCTGCCTGCCTCACTCTGAAACTCATGGTGATGTGGGTCCTCTGGTTTGAGGCCACATGTGCTGGGTACCTCAACTTTTGATGATGTGGCCCCACGGGTGTGAGGACACTCCTGCCTGGTTCCCATCACCTTGGTGATGTGGGCCCTCTGGGGAGAGTCTGATCCTGGCTGGGTTCCCTACCATTCTGTGAGGTGGGCCCTCTGATGTCAGGTCACTCCTGCCTGGCTAGCTCACATCGCCTTGGCGACGTGGGCCCTCTGTTGGCCACTGGAGCATGCTGGGAGCCTCCTACTCCCGTGAATGATGGCCCTGGAAAAAATGCATATGCCCTTTTTGGCCAAGTGCTTCATTGACGAGGTTCTGCCACTTCTCTTATGCTTTCAGAGCAATTCACGTCTACCTCCTGAAATCAGATTCCAGCAATTCTGCCCCACTTTCAAGTCCTCTTCGCAGCCTTAATTCAATATATTTTTGTACGATTTCTGTCATTTATAAGTCTGCAGGTATGTGAATGACAGTGCCCCTGAGCTCCTTTCCTCAACTCGCTTTCTTGTGAGCTGGCCACAAAACCGCAGGATTGCTTCAGGCCCTAATCTTGTTCCAGCACGGCATGCTGAGCCTTTGGTTAATTCCTTTTCCTGTTGGGAAATGAGTGTTAAAATTGCCCGTGCATACTGGGCATATACCCTGAGAAAACCAAAATTCAAAAAGAGTCATGTACCAAAATGTTCATTGCAGCTCTATTTACAATAGCCCGGAGATGGAAAGAACCTAAGCGCCCATCATCGGACGAATGGATAAAGAAGATGTGGCACATATACACAATGGAATATTACTCAGCCTTAAAAAGATATGAAACTGAGTTATTTGTAATGAGATGGATAGACCTAGAGTCTGTCATACAGAGTGAAGTAAGTCAGAAAGAAAAAGACAAATAGCGTATGCTAACACATATATATGGAATTTAAAGGAAAAAAATGTCATGAAGAACCTAGGGATAAGACAGGAATAGAGGCGCAGACCTACTGGAGAACGGAAATGAGGATATGGGGAGGGGGAATGGTGAGTTTTGACAGGGCGAGAGAGAGTCATGGACATATACACACTAACAAATGTAGTAAGGTAGATAGCAAGGGGGAAGCAGCCGCAAGGCACAGGGATATTAGCTCGGGGCGTTGGGACAGCCTGGAGGGGTGGAAGGGGGAGAGAGGGAGGGAGGGAGACACAAGAGGGAAGACACAGGGAGCATATGTATATGTATAGCTGATTCACTTTGTTATAAAGCAAAAACTAACACACCATTGTAAAGCAATTATACCCCAATAAAGATGTTAAAAAAAATATTTGCCCGTGCACACACCTACAGATAGTCTCCCATTGGTTCTCCGTATTCCTGTTCATCTTGCGCAAAAATTGCAAACAGTGCCAAACAGGAGGTTAAAGGCACTGACTCTCCAAATGTGGAGAGTGTAAGAAAAGGGTCTGGAATGGTGAACCTGAGTACCAGGGGACGAAAACAGAAATGCATGTAAAAAGGTTTCCCAGTCACACGGTGGAGCATACTCTGGGTTTCCCATGCAAATTTTAGCAGAAGGAAGAATCCCTTGAACCTGGAGAGTTGGGAACCATGGAAGGGGTACCAGGCAGTATGACATCAAAGGGTCTGCATTTGCTCACTGAACCTCACCAATGCTATCAGCCCAAAGGGTCCAGCCTTATCTCTCACCCAGCTCTGGGTGTAGATGTGGTAAACCAGGTTGCATCACATGCCCTGTGTGAGTTATTTAAGAATTGCTCTCTATTTCACTGTCATTGTGTTTTGTTTTTGAAATTTCTTTTTGACACTGGGATTTATCGGATTTTCACTGCTGCGTTAATGCCGCTGTACACACTCTTGATTCTCTTACGGAGACATAAATATCCACGGGTTTTAAGATTATTCCTAGTCAGGTATATTCCTAGGCGTTGAATATGTGGTGTTGAGTCCATTTCATTGAGCAAGGAGTAGGTCTTGTCTATTACATATTTGGCTTATGGAACGGTATCTGTGCTAATTTCAGTCTCTGGTTTTATGCAGCACTCCAACGCACCTTTCTCCATAAGAAAGCACAAGTTGGTTTTCTAAATTTGAGACTGTTCTGTTTTGTAATTCAGTTCATGTGTAGTCAAGTTTACATACTGTGTATTAGTGATATTTTATGATACTTCTTTTTATGTGTGACTTATTTCACGTAGAATCACCATACCTGAATCCACTCACTATGCCGCTATGGGCCTGAAGACACACATTTCATTGCTGAGTGATATTCCATTGTACGTACGTACCACAACTTCTTTATCCATTGTTTGCTCTCTGAGATATTTACCAGGTACTGTAAACGAGGTTCTTGTGAACACAGAGGTCCCAAACTTTGAGGAGGCTGGGTGTTTTTGATTTTAATTTCCCTAAGCTGTAGGACCATAAGTGGAAGTGCCATAGGCTGTGTTGCTTTGTTTCTTACGTGTTTCAGGAAACACATAACACTTCTCCAGAATGGCTGTCGGCAATTTACATCATATGCATCAGCATAATAAGGATCCCTGTTTTCCATTGCCTGTCCTCCGTTTCTGGATTTTACAATTTTTTTAAATGTCCCTTTTGCCCTGGGGGGCACTGAGACTTCATTGTAGTGCAGGTTTATTTACAGGCTTGCTTGGTTGGCCAAAAAGGGCGTATGCGTTTTTTCCTAAATATATTCAGGAAAAAACGCATACGCCCTTTTTGGCCAAGTGCATCATTGTCGACGTTGTGCCTCTTTTCCTATGCTTTCAGGGCAATTCCAGTCTACCCCCTGCAATCGTTTTCCTGAAATTCTGCCCCGCTTTCACGTCCCCTTCGCAGGCTTACTTCAATATACTTTTGGAAGATAGCTGTCATTTATAACTCTGCAGCTTTGTGAATTACAGTGCCCCTGAGCTCCTTTCTTCAACTCGCTTTCTTGTGAGCTGGGCACAAAACCGCAGGATTGCTTCAGGCACTAATCTGTTTCCAGCAGGGCATGCTGAGCCTTTGGTTAATTCCTCTTCCTGGTGGGAAATGAGCGTTACATTTGCCCGTGCAGACACCTACAGCTAGTCTCTCATTGGTTCTCCCTATTCCTGTTCATCTTGCACAGAAATTGCAAGCTGTGCCAAACAGGAGGTTAAAGGCACTGACTCTCCAAGCAGGGAGAGTGTTAGTAAAGCGTCTGGAATGGTGAACCCGAGGACCAGGATACGAAAACTGAGATGCATTTTAAATCGTTTCCCAATCACACGGTGGACGATACTCTGGGTTTCCCATGCATGTTTTAGCTGGAGGAAGAATGCCTTGAACCTGGAGAGTTGGGACCCATGGAATGGGTACCATGCAGTATGACTTCAAAGGGTCTGCATTTGCTCACCGAAACTCACCAATGCTATCAGCCTGAAGTGTCCAGCCTTATGTCTCAACCAGCTCTGGGTGTAGATGTGGTCAATCCCGGTTGCATCACATGCCCTGAGTGAATTATTTAAGAATTGCTCTCTATTTCACTGTCTTTATGTTTTGTTTTCGAAATTTATTTTGATAATGGGATTTATCGGATTTTCACGGCTGCGTTTATGCAGCTGTACACACGCTTGATTCTCTTACGGAGACATATAAATCCATGGGTTTTAAGATTCTTCCTAGTCAGGTATATTCCTAGGCGTTGAATATGTGGTGTTGAGTCCATTTCGTTGAGCAAGGAGTAGGTCTTGTCTATTACATATTTTGCTTATGGAATGTTATCTGTGCTAATTTCAGTCTCTGGTTTTATGCAGCACCCCTAGGCACCTTTCCCCATAAGCAAGCACTAGTTGGTTTTCTCAATTTGAGACCCTGTTCTGTTTTGTAATTCAGTTCATGTGTAGTCAAGTTTACATTCCGTGTATTAGTGATATCTTATGATGTTTCTTTTTCTGTGTGACGTAGTTCATGTAGAATCACCGTACCTGCATCCACTCAATATGCCGCTACGGGCCTGATGACACAGATTTCATTGCTGAGTGACATTGCATTGCACGTACGTGCCACAAATTCTTTATCCATTTTTTGCTTTCTGGGATATTTACCTGGTACTGTAGACGAGCTTCTTGGGAACACAGCCGTCCCAAATATTGGGGTGGCTGTCTGTTTTTGATTTTAATTTCCGTAAGCTATAGGACCATAAGTGGAAGTGCCATAGGCTGTGTTGCTTTGTTTCTTACGTGTTTCAGGAAACACCATACACTTCTCCAGGGTGGCTGCTGGCAATTTACATCCTGCCAATCAGCATAACAAGGCTCCCTGTTCTCCATATCCTGTCCTACCTTTCTGGATTTTACACTTTTTTCAGATGGCCCTTTTGCCCGGGGGGCAGTGAGACTTCATTGTAGTGCAGATTTCCTTTACAGGCTTGCTTGGTTGGCCAAAAAGGGCGTATGCGTTTTTTCCTGAATATATTCAGGAAAAAACGCATACGCCCATTTTGGCCACGTGCATCATTGTCGACGTTGTGCCTCTTTTCCTATGCTTTCAGGGCAATTCCAGTCTACCCCCTGCAATCGTTTTCCTGAAATTCTGCCCCGCTTTCAAGTCCCCTTCGCAGGCTTACTTCAATATATTGTTGGAGGATAGCTGTCAATTATAACTCTGCAGGTTTGTGAATTACAGTGCCCTACAGCTCCTTTCTTCAACTCGCTTTCTTGTGAGCTGGGCACAAAACCGCAGGATTGCTTCTGGCCCTAATCTGTTTCCGGCAGGACACGCTGATCCTTTGGTTAATTCCTCTTCCTGGTGGGCAATGAGCATTACATTTACCCGTGCAGACACCTACAGCTAGTCTCTCATTGGTTCTCCCTATTCCTGTTCATCTTGCACAGAAATTGCAAGCTGTGCCAAAGAGGAGGTTAAAGGCACTGACTCTCCAAGCGGGGAGAGTGTTAGTAAAGCATCTGGAATGGTGAAGCCGAGGACCAGGATACGAAAACTGAGATGCATTTTAAATCGTTCCCCAATCACACGGTGGACGATACTCTGGGTTTCCCATACATGTTTTAGCTGGAGGAAGAATCCCTTGAACCTGGAGAGTTGGGACCCATGGAATGGGTACCATGCAGTATGACTTCAAAGGGTCTGCATTTGCTCACCGAAACTCACCAATGCTATCAGCCTGAAGTGTCCAGCCTTATGTCTCAACCAGCTCTGGGTGTAGATGTGGTCAATCCCGGTTGCATCACATGTCCTGAGTGAATTATTTAAGAATTGCTCTCTATTTCACTGTCTTTGTGTTTTGTTTTCGAAATTTATTTTGATAATGGGATTTATCGGATTTTCACTGCTGCGTTTCGGCCACTGTACACACGCTTGATTCTCTTACAGAGACATATATATCCATGGGTTTTAAGATTCTTCCTAGTCAGGTATATTCCTCGGCGTTGAATATGTGGTGTTGGGTCCATTTCGTTGAGCAAGGTGTAGGTCTTGTCTATTACATATTTGGCTTATGAAAAGTTATCTGTGCTCATTTCAGTCTCTGTTTTTATGCAGAACCACAACGCACCTTTCCCCATAAGCAAGCACTAGTTGGTTTTCTAAATTTGAGACCCTGTTCTGTTTTGTAATTCAGTTCATGTGTAGTCAAGTTTACATTCCGTGTATTACTGATATCTTATGATGTTTCTTTTTCTGTGTGACGTAGTTCACGTAGAATCACCGTATCTGCATCCACTCACTATGCCGCTACGGGCCTGATGACACAGATTTCATTGCTGAGTGATATTGCATTGTACGTACGTGCCACAACTTCTTTATCCATTTTTTGCTTTCTGGGATATTTTCCTGATACTGTAGACGAGCTTCTTGTGAACACAGCCGTCCCAAATATTGGGGTGGCTGTCTGTTTTTGATTTTAATTCACGTAAGCTATAGGACCATAAGTGGAAGTGACATAGGCTGTGTTCCTTTGTTTCTTACGTGTTTCAGGAAACACCATACACTTCTCCAGGGTGGCTGCTGGCAATTTACATCCTACTAATCAGCATAACAAGGCTCCCTGTTCTCCATATCCTGTCCTACCTTTCTGGATTTTACACTTTTTTCAGATGGCCCTTTTGCCCGGGGGGCAGTGAGACTTCATTGTAGTGCAGATTTCCTTTACAGGCTTGCTTGGTTCGCCAAAAAGTGCGTATGCGTTTTTTCCTGGATATATTCAGGAAAAAACGCATACGCCCTTTTTGGCCAAGTGCATCATTGTCGACGTTCTGCCACTTTTCCTATGCTTTCAGGGCAATTGCAGTCTACCCCCTGCAATGGTTTTCCTGAAACTCTGCCCCGCTTTCAAGTCCCCTTCGCAGGCTTACTTCAATATATTTTTGGAGGATAGCTGTCATTTATAACTCTGCAGGTTTGTGAATTACAGTGCCCCTGAGCTCCTTTCTTCAACTCGCTATCTTGTGAGCTGGGCACAAAACCGCAGCATTGCTTCAGGCCGTAATCTGTTTCTGGCAGGGCACGCTGAGCCTTTGGTTAATTCCTCTTCCTGGTGGGAAATGAGCCTTACATTTGCCCGTGCAGACACCTATAGCTAGTCTCTCATTGGTTCTCCCTATTCCTGTTCATCTTGCACAGAAATTGCAAGCTGTGCCAAAGAGGAGGTTAAAGGCACTGACTCTCCAAGCGGGGAGAGTGTTAGTAAAGCATCTGGAATGGTGAACCCGAGGACCAGGATACGAAAACTGAGATGCCTTTTAAATCGTATCCCAATCACACGGTGGACGATACTCTGGGTTTCCCATGCATGTTTTAGCTGGAGGAAGAATCCCTTGAACCTGGAGAGTTGGTACCCATGGAATGGGTACCATGCTGTATGACTTCAAAGGGTCTGCATTTGCTCACCGAAACTCACCAATGCTATCAGCCTGAAGTGTTCAGCCTTATGTCTCAACCAGCTCTGGGTGTAGATGTGGTCAATCCCAGTTGCATCAAATGCCCTGAGTGAATTATTTAAGAATTGCTCTCTATTTCACTGTCTTTGTGTTTTGTTTTCGAAATTTATTTTGATAATGGGATTTATCGGATTTTCACTGCTGCGTTTCGGCCGCAGTACACACGCTTGATTCTCTTACAGAGACATATATATCCATGGGTTTTAAGATTCTTCCTAGTCAGGTATATTCATTGGCGTTGAATATGTGGTGCTGGGTCCATTTCGTTGAGCAAGGAGTAGGTCTTGTCTATTACATATTTGGCTTATGGAAAGTTATCTGTGCTAATTTCAGTCTCTGGTTTTATGCAGCACCCCAACGCACCTTTCCCCATAAGCAAGCACTAGTTGGATTTCTAAATCTGAGAACCTGTTCTGTTTTGTAATTCAGTTCATGTGTAGTCAAGTTTACATTCCGTGTATTAGTGATATCTTATGATGTTTCTTTTTCTGTGTGACGTAGTTCACGTAGAATCACCGTACCTGCATCCACTCACTATGCCGCTACCGGCCTGATGACACAGATTTCATTGCTGACTGATACTGCATTGAACGTACGTGCCACAACTTCTTTATCCATTTTTTGCTTTCTGGGATATTTACCTGGTACAGTAGACGAGCTTCCTGGGAACACAGCCATCCCAAACTTTGGGGTGGCTCTCTGTTTTTGATTTTAATTTCCCTAAGGAATAGGACCATAAGTGCAATTGCCATAGGCTGTGTTGCTTTATTTCTTATGTGTTTCAGGAAACACCATACACTTCTCCAGGGTGGCTGTTGGCAATTTACATCTTGCCAATCAGCATAACAAGGCTCCCTGTTTTCCATATCCTGTCCTACCTTTCTGGATTTTACAATTTTTTCAGATGGCCCTTTGCCTGGGGGGCAGTGAGACTTCATTGTAGTGCAGATTTCCTTTACAGGCTTGCTTGGTTGGCCAAAAAGTGCGTATGCGTTTTTTCCTGAATATATTCAGGAAAAAACGCATACGCCCTTTTTGGCCAAGTGCATCATTGTCGACGTTCTGCCTCTATTCCTATGCTTTCAGGGCAATTCCAGTCTACCCCCTGCAATCGTTTTCCTGAAATTCTGCCCCGCTTTCAAGTCCCCTTCGCAGGCTTACTTCAATATATTTTTGGAGGAGAGCTGTCATTTATAACTCTGCAGGTTTGTGAATTACAGTGCCCCTGAGCTCCTTTCTTCAACTCGCTTTCTTTTGAGCTGGGCACAAAACCACAAGATTGCTTCAGGCCCTAATCTGTTTCCGGCAGGGCACGCTGAGCCTTTGTTTAATTCCTCTTCCTGGTGGGCAATGAGAGTTACATTTGCCCGTGCAGACACCTACAGGTAGTCTCTCATTGGTTCTCCCTATTCCTGTTCATCTTGCACAGAAATTGCAAGCTGTGCCAAAGAGGAAGTTAAAGGCACTGACTCTCCAAGCAGGGAGAGTGTTAGTAAAGCATCTGGAATGGTGAACCCGAGGACCAGGATACGAAAACTGAGATCCATTTTAAATCGTTTCCCAATCACACAGTGGACGATACTCTGGGTTTCCCATGCATGTTATAGCTGGAGGAAGAATCCCTTGAACCTGGAGAGTTGGGACCCATGGAATGTGTACCATGCAGTATGACTTCAAAGGGTCTGAATTTGCTCATCAAAACTCACCAATGCTATCAGCCTGAAGTGTCCAGCCTTATGTCTCAACCAGCTCTGGGTGTAGATGTGGTCAATCCCGGTTGCATCACATGCCCTGAGTGAATTATTTAAGAATTGCTCTCTATTTCACTGTCTCTGTGTTTTGTTTTCGAAATTTATTTTGATAATGGGATTTATCGGATTTTCACTGCTGCGTTTCGGCCGCTGTACACACGCTTGATTCTCTTATGGAAACATATATATCCATGCGTTTTAAGATTCTTCCTAGTCAGGTATATTCCTAGGCGTTGAATATGTGGTGTTGGGTCCATTTCGTTGAGCAAGGAGTAGGTCTTGTCTATTACATATTTGGCTTATGGAAAGTTATCTGTGCTAATTTCAGTCTCCGGTTTTATGCAGGACCCCAACGCACCTTACCCCATAAGCAAGCACTAGTTGGTTTTCTAAATTTGAGACCCTGTTCTGTTTTGTAATTCAGTTCATGTGTAGTCAAGTTTACATTCCGTGTATTAGTGATATCTTATGATGTTTCTTTTTCTGTGTGACGTAGTTCACGTAGAATCACCGTACCTGCATCCACTCACTATGCCGCTACGGGCCTGATGACACAGATTTCATTGCTGAGTGATATTGCATTGTACGTACGTGCCACAACTTCTTTATCCATTTTTTGCTTTCTGGGATATTTACCTGATACTGTAGACGAGCTTCTTGTGAACACAGCTGTCCCAAATATTGGGGTGGCTGTCTGTTTTTGATTTTAATTTCCGTAAGCTATAGGACCATAAGTGCAAGTGTCATAGGCTGTTTTGCTTTGTTTCTTACGTGTTTCAGGAAACACCATACACTTCTCCAGGGTGGCTGCTGGCAATTTACATCCTGCCAATCAGCATAACAAGGCTCCCTGTTCTCCATATCCTGTCCTACCTTTCTGGATTTTACACTTTTTTCAGATGGCCCTTTTGCCCGGGGGGCAGTGAGACTTCATTGTAGTGCAGATTTCCTTTACAGGCTTGCTTGGTTGGCCAAAAAGTTTGTATGCTTTTTTTCCTGAATATATTCAGGAAAAAACGCATACGCCCTTTTTGGCCAAGTGCATCATTGTCGACGTTGTGCCTCATTTCCTATGCTTTCAGGGCAATTCCAGTCTACCCCCTGCAATGGTTTTCCTGAAACTCTGCCCCGCTTTCAAGTCCCCTTCGCAGGCTTACTTCAATATATTTTTGGAGGATAGCTGTCATTTATAACTCTGCAGGTTTGTGAATTACAGTGCCCCTGAGCTCCTTTCTTCAACTCGCTTTCTTGTGAGCTGGGCACAAAACCGCAGGATTGCTTCAGGCCCTAATCTGTTTCCGGCAGGGCACGCTGAGCCTTTGTTTAATTCCACTTCCTGGTGGGAAATGAGGGTTACATTTGCCCGTGCAGACACCTACAGCTAGTCTCTCATTGGTTCTCCCTATTCCTGTTGATCTTGCACAGAAATTGCAAGCTGTGCCAAACAGGAGGTTAAAGGCACTGACTCTCCAAGCAGGGAGAGTGTTAGTAAAGCATCTGGAATGGTGCACCCGAGGACCAGGATACGAAAACTGAGATGCATTTTAAATCGTTTCCCAATCACACGGTGGACCATACTGTGGGTTTCCCATGCATGTTTTAGCTGGAGGAAGAATCCCTTGGACCTGAAGAGTTGGGACCCATGGAATAGGTACCATGCAGTATGACTTCAAAGGGTCTGCATTTGCTCACCGAAACTCACCAATGCTATCAGCCTGAAGTGTCCAGCCTTATGTCTCAACCAGCTCTGGGTGTAGATGTGGTCAATCCCGGTTGCATCACATGCCCTGAGTGAATTATTTAAGAATTGTTCTCTATTTCACTGTCTTTGTGATTTGTTTTCGAAATTTCTTTTGATAATGGGATTTATCTGATTTTCACTGCTGCGTTTCGGTCGCTGTACACACGCTTGATTCTCTTACGGAGACATATATATCCATGGGTTTTAAGATTCTTCCTAGTCAGGTAGATTACTAGGCGTTGAATATGTGGTGTTGGGTCCATTTCTTTGAGCAAGGAGTAGGTCTTGTCTATTACATATTTGGCTTATGGAATGTTATCTGTGCTAATTTCAGTCTCTGCTTTTATGCAGCACCCCAAGGCACCTTTCCCCATAAGCAAGCACTAGTTGGTTTTCTAAATTTGAGACCCTGTTCTGTTTTGTAATTCAGTTCATGTGTAGTCAAGTTTACATTCCGTGTATTAGTGATATCTTATGATGTTTCTTTTTCTGTGTGACGTAGTTCACGTAGAATCACCGTACCTGCATCCACTCACTATGCCGCTACGGGCCTGATGACACAGATTTCATTGCTGCGTGATATTGCATTGCACGTACGTGCCACAACTTCTTTATCCATTTTTTGCTTTCTGGGATATATACCTGGTACTGTAGACGAGCTTCTTGGGAACACAGCCGTCCCAAACTTTGGTGTGGCTCTCTGTTTTTGATTTTAATTTCCCTAAGCAATAGGACCATAAGTGCAATTGCCAAAGGCTGTGTTGCTTTATTTCTTACGTGTTCCAGGAATCACCATACACTTCTCCAGTGTGGCTGTTCACAGTTTACATCCTGCCAATCAGCATAACAAGGCTCCCTGTTCTCCATATCCTGTCCTACCTTTCTGGATTTTACACTTTTTTCAGATGGCCCTTTTGCCCGAGGGGCAGTGAGACTTCATTGTAGTGCAGATTTCCTTTACAGGCTTGCTTGGTTGGCCAAAAAGGGCGTATGCGTTTTTTCCTGAATATATTCAGGAAAAAACGCATACGCCCTTTTTGACCAAGTGCATCATTGTCGACGTTCTGCCTCTTTTCCTATTCTTTCAGGGCAATTCCAGTCTACCCCCTTCAATCGTTTTACTGAAATTTTGCCCCGCTTTCAAGTCCACTTCGCAGGCTTACTTCAATATATTTTTGGAGGATAGCTGTCATTTATAACTGTGCAGGTCTGTGAATTACAGTGCCCCTGAGCTCCTTTCTTCAACTCGCTTTCTTGTGAGCTGGGCCCAAAACGGCAGGATTGCTTCAGGCCCTAATCTGTTTCCAGCAGGGCACACTGAGCCTTTGTTTAATTCCTCTTCTTGGTGGGCAATGAGCGTTACATTTGCCCGTGCAGACACCTACAGCTAGTCTCTCATTGGTTCTCCCTATTCCTGTTCATCTTGCACAGAAATTGCAAGCTGTGCCAAACAGGAGGTTAAAGGCACTGACTCTCCAAGCGCGGAGAGTGTTAGTAAAGCATCTGGAATGGTGAACCCGAGGACCAGGATATGAAAACTGAGATGCCTTTTAAATCGTTTCCCAATCACACGGTGGACCATACTGTGGGTTTCCCATGCATGTTTTAGCTGGAGGAAGAATCCCTTGAACCTGAAGATTTGGGACCCATGGAATAGGTGCCATGCAGTATGACTTCAAAGGGTCTGCATTTGCTCACCGAAACTCACCAATGCTATCAGCCTGAAGTGTCCAGCCTTATGTCTCAACCAGCTCAGGGTGTAGATGTGGTCAATCCCGGTTGCATCACATGCCCTGAGTGAATTATTTAAGAATTGCTCTCTATTTCACTGTCTTTGTGTTTTGTTTTCGAAATTTATTTTGATAATGGGATTTATCGGATTTTCACTGCTGCGTTTCGGCCGCTGTACACACGCTTGGTTCTCTTACGGAGACATATGTATCCATGGGTTTTAAGATTCTACCTAGTCAGGTATATTCCTAGGCGTTGAATATGTGGTGTTGAGTCCATTTCGTTGAGCAAGGAGTAGGTCTTGTCTATTACATATTTGGCTTGTGGAATGTTATCTGTGCTAATTTCAGTCTCTTGTTTTATGCAGCACCCCAAGGCACCTTTCCCCATAAGCAAGCACTAGTTGGTTTTCTAAATTTGAGTCCGTCTTCTGTTTTGTAATTCAGTTCATGTGTAGTGAAGTTTACATTCCGTGTATTAGTGATATCTTATGATGTTTCTTTTTCTGTGTGACGTAGTTCACGTAGAATCACCGTACCTGCATCCACTCACTATGCCGCTACGGGCCTGATGACACAGATTTCATTGCTGAGTGATATTGCATTGCACGTACGTGCCACAACTTCTTTATCCATTTTTTGCTTTCTGAGATATTTACCTGGTACTGTAGACGAGCTTCTTGGGAACACAGCCGTCCCAAACTTTGGGGTGGCTCTCTGTTTTTGATTTTAATTTCCCTAAGGAATAGGACCACAAGTGCAATTGCCATAGGCTGTGTTGCTTTATTTCTTACGTGTTTCAGGAAACACCATACACTTCTCCAGGGTGGCTGTTGGCAATTTACATCCTGCCAATCAGCATAACCAGGCTCCCTATTCTCCATATCCTATCCTACCTTTCTGGATTTTACACTTTTTTCAGATGGCCCTTTTGCCCGGGGGGCAGTGAGACTTCATTGTAGTGCAGATTTCCTTTACAGGCTTGCTTGGTTGGCCAAAAAGGGCGTATGCGTTTTTTCCTGAATATATTCAGGAAAAAACGCATACGCCCTTTTTGGCCAAGTGCATCATTGTCGACGTTCTGCCTCTTTTCCTATGCTTTCAGGGCAATTCCAGTCTACCCACTGCAATCATTTTCCTGAAATTCTGCCCCACTTTCAAGTCCCCTTCGCAGGCTTACTTCAATATATTTTTGGAGGATAGCTGTCATTTATAACTCTGCAGGTTTGTGAATTACAGTGCCCCTGAGCTCCTTTCTTCAACTCGCTTTCTTGTGAGGTGGGCACAAAACCACAGGATTGCTTCAGGCCCTAATCTGTTTCCGGCAGGGCATGCTGAGCCTTTGGTTAATTCCTCTTCCTGGTGGGAAATGAGCGTTACATTTGCCTGTGCAGACACCTACAGCTAGTCTTTCATTAGTTCTCCCTATTCCTGTTCATCTTGCACAGAAATTGCAAGCTGTACCAAACAGGAGGTTAAAGGCCCTGACTCTCCAAGCAGGGAGAGTGTTAGTAAAGCATCTGGAATGGTGAACCCGAGGACCAGGATACGAAAACTGAGATGCATTTTAAATCGTTTCCCAATCACACGGTGGACCATACTGTGGGTTTCCCATGCATGTTTTAGCTGGAGGAAGAATCCCTTGGACCTGAAGAGTTGGGACCCATGGAATAGGTACCATGCAGTATGACTTCAAAGGGTCTGCATTTGCTCACCGAAACTCAACAATGCTATCAGCCTGAAGTGTCCAGCCTTATGTCTCAACCAGCTCTGGGTGTAGATGTGGTCAATCCCGGTTGCATCACATGCCCTGAGTGAATTATTTAAGAATTGCTCTCTATTTCACTGTCTTTGTGATTTGTTTTCGAAATTTATTTTGATAATGGGATTTATCTGATTTTCACTGCTGCGTTTCGGTCGCTGTACACACGCTTGATTCTCTTACGGAGACATATATATCCATGGGTTTTAAGATTCTTCCTAGTCAGGTAGATTCCTAGGCGTTGAATATGTGGTGTTGGGTCCATTTCGTTGAGCAAGGAGTAGGTCTTGTCTATTACATATTTGGCTTATTGAATGTTATCTGTGCTAATTTCAGTCTCTGGTTTTATGCAGCACCCCAACGCACCTTTCCCCATAAGCAAGCACTAGTTGGTTTTCTAAATTTGAGACCCTGTACTGTTTTGTAATTCAGTTCATGTGTAGTCAAGTTTACATTCCGTGTATTAGTGATATCTTATGATGTTTCTTTTTCAGTGTGACGTAGTTCACGTAGAATCACCGTACCTGCATCCACTCACTATGCCGCTACGGGCCTGATGACACAGATTTCATTGCTGAGTGATATTGCATTGCACGTACGTGCCACAACTTCTTTATCCATTTTTTGCTTTCTGGGATATTTACCTGGTTCTGTAGACGAGCTTCTTGGGAACACAGCCGTCCCAAACTTTGGGGTGGCTCTCTGTTTTTGATTTTAATTTCCCTAAGCAATAGGACCATAAGTGCAATTGCCATAGGCTGTGTTGCTTTATTTCTTACGTGTTTCAGGAAACACCATACACTTCTCCAGGGTGGCTGCTGGCAATTTACATCCTGCCCATCAGCATAACAAGGCTCCCTGTTCTCCATATCCTGTCCTACCTTTATGGATTTTACACTTTTTTCAGATGGCCCTTTTGCCCGGGGGGCAGTGAGACTTCATTGTAGTGCAGATTTCCTTTACAGGCTTGCTTGGTTGGCCAAAAAGGGCATATGCGTTTTTTCCTGAATATATTCAGGAAAAAACGCATACGCCCTTTTTGGCCAAGTGCATCATTGTCGACGTTCTGCCTCTTTTCCTATGCTTTCAGGGCAATTCCAGTCTACCCCCTGCAATCGTTTTCCTGAAATTCTGCCCCGCTTTCAAGTCCCCTTCGCAGGCTTACTTCAATATATTTTTGGAGGATAGCTGTCATTTATAACTCTGCAGGTTTGTGAATTACAGTGCCGCTGAGCTCCTTTCTTCAACTCGCTTTCTTGTGAGGTCGGCACAAAACCGCAGGATTGCTTCAGGCCCTAATCTGTTTCCGGCAGGGCATGCTGAGCCTTTGGTTAATTCCTCTTCCTGGTGGGAAATGAGCGTTACATTTGCCCGTGCAGACACCTACAGCTAGTCTCTCATTGGTTCTCCCTATTCCTGTTCATCTTGCACAGAAATTGCAAGCTGTGCCAAACAGAAGGTTAAAGGCACTGACTCTCCAAGCAGGGAGAGTGTTAGTAAAGCATCTGGAATGGTGAACCCGAGGACCAGGATACGAAAACTGAGATGCATTTTAAATCGTTTCCCAATCACACGGTGGACCATACTGTGGGTTTCCCATGCATGTTTTAGCTGGAGGAAGAATCCCTTGAACCTGAAGAGTTGGGACCCATGGAATAGGTACCATGCAGTATGACTTCAAAGGGTCTGCATTTGCTCACCGAACCTCACCAATGCGATCAGCCTGAAGTGTCCAGCCTTATGTCTCAACCAGCTCTGGGTGTAGATGTGGTCAATCCCGGTTGCATCACATGCCCTGAGTGAATTATTTAAGAATTGCTCTCTATTTCACTGTCTTTGTGTTTTGTTTTCGAAATTTATTTTGATAATGGGATTTATCGGATTTTCACTGCTGCGTTTCAGCCACTGTACACACGCTTGGTTCTCTTACAGAGACATATATATCCATGGGTTTTAAGATTCTTCCTAGTCAGGTATATTCCTAGGCGTTGAATATGTGGTGTTGGGTCCATTTCGTTGAGCAAGGAGTAGGTCTTGTCTATTACATATTTGGCTTATGGAATGTTATCTGTGCTAATTTCAGTCTCTGCTTTTATGCAGCACCCCAAGGCACCTTTCCCCATAAGCAAGCACTAGTTGGTTTTCTAAATTTGAGACCCTGTTCTGTTTTGTAATTCAGTTCATGTGTAGTCAAGTTTACATTCCGTGTATTAGTGATATCTTATGATGTTTCTTTTTCTGTGTGACGTAGTTCACGTAGAATCACCGTACCTGCATCCACTCACTATGCCGCTACGGGCCTGATGACACAGATGTCATTGCTGCGTGATATTGCATTGCACGTACGTGCCACAACTTCTTTATCCATTTTTTGCTTTCTGGGATATATACCTGGTACTGTAGACGAGCTTCTTGGGAACACAGCCGTCCCAAACTTTGGTGTGGCTCTCTGTTTTTGATTTTAATTTCCCTAAGCAATAGGACCATAAGTGCAATTGCCAAAGGCTGTGTTGCTTTATTTCTTACGTGTTCCAGGAATCACCATACACTTCTCCAGTGTGGCTGTTCACAATTTACATCCTGCCAATCAGCATAACAAGGCTCCCTGTTCTCCATATCCTGTCCTACCTTTCTGGATTTTACACTTTTTTCAGATGGCCCTTTTGCCCGAGGGGCAGTGAGACTTCATTGTAGTGCAGATTTCCTTTACAGGCTTGCTTGGTTGGCCAAAAAGGGCGTATGCGTTTTTTCCTGAATATATTCAGGAAAAAACGCATACGCCCTTTTTGACCAAGTGCATCATTGTCGACGTTCTGCCTCTTTTCCTATGCTTTCAGGGCAATTCCAGTCTACCCCCTTCAATCGTTTTACTGAAATTTTGCCCCGCTTTCAAGTCCCCTTCGCAGGCTTACTTCAATATATATTTGGAGGATAGCTGTCATTTATAACTCTGCAGGTCTGTGAATTACAGTGCCCCTGAGCTCCTTTCTTCAACTCGCTTTCTTGTGAGCTGGGCCCAAAACCGCAGGATTGCTTCAGGCCCTAATCTGTTTCCAGCAGGGCACACTGAGCCTTTGTTTAATTCCTCTTCTTGGTGGGCAATGAGCGTTACATTTGCCCGTGCAGACACCTACAGCTAGTGTCTCATTGGTTCTCCCTATTCCTGTTCATCTTGCACAGAAATTGCAAGCTGTGCCAAACAGGAGGTTAAAGGCACTGACTCTCCAAGCGCGGAGCGTTTTAGTAAAGCATCTGGAATGGTGAACCCGAGGACCAGGATATGAAATCTGAGATGCATTTTAAATCGTTTCCCAATCACACGGTGGACCATACTGTGGGTTTCCCATGCATGTTTTAGCTGGAGGAAGAATCCCTTGAACCTGAAGAGTTGGGACCCATGGAATAGGTGCCATGCAGTATGACTTCAAAGGGTCTGCATTTGCTCACCGAAACTCACCAATGCTGTCAGCCTGAAGTGTCCAGCCTTATGTCTCAACCAGCTCTGGGTGTAGATGTGGTCAATCCCGGTTGCATCACATGCCCTGAGTGAATTATTTAAGAATTGCTCTCTATTTCACTGTCTTTGTGATTGGTTTTCGAAATTTATTTTGTTAATGGGATTTATCGGATTTTCACTGCTGCGTTTTGGTGGCTGTACACACGCTTGATTCTCTTACGGAGACATATATATCCATGGGTTTTAAGATTCTTCCTAGTCAGGTATATTCCTAGGCGTTGAATATGTGGTGTTGGGTCCATTTCGTTGAGCAAGGAGTAGGTCTTGTCTATTACATATTTGGCTTATGGAATGTTATCTGTGCTAATTTCAGTCTCTGGTTTTATGCAGCACCCCAACGCACCTTTCCCCATAAGCAAGCACTAGTTGGTTTTCTAAATTTGAGACCCTGTTCTGTTTTGTAATTCAGTTCATGTGTAGTCAAGTTTACATTCCGTGTATTAGTGATATCTTATGATGTTTCTTTTTCTGTGTGACGTAGTTCACGTAGAATCACCGTACCTGCATCCACTCAGTATGCCGCTACGGGCCTGATGACACAGATTTCATTGCTGAGTGATATTGCATTGCACGTACGTGCCACAACTTCTTTATCTATTTTTTGCTTTCTGGGATATTTACCTGGTACTGTAGACGAGCTTCTTGTGAACACAGCCGTCCCAAATATTGGGGTGGCTGTCTGTTTTTGATTTTAATTTCCGTAAGCTATAGGACCATAAGTGGAAGTGCCATAGGCTGTTTTGCTTTGTTTCTTACGTGTTTCAGGAAACACCATACACTTCTCCAGGGTGGCTGCTTGCAATTTCAATCCTGCCAATCAGCATAACAAGGCTCCCTGTTCTCCATATCCTGTCCTACCTTTCTGGATTTTACACTTTTTTCAGATGGCCCTTTTGCCCGGGAGGCAGTGAGACTTCATTGTAGTGTAGATTTCCTTTACAGGCTTGCTTGGTTGGACAAAAAGGGCGTATGCGTTTTTTCCTGAATATATTCAGGAAAAAACGCATACGCCCTTTTTGGCCAAGTGCATCATTGTCGACGTTCTGCCTCTTTTCCTATGATTTCAGGGCAATACCAGTCTACCCACTGCAATCGTTTTCCTGAAATTCTGCCCCGCTTTCAAGTCCCCTTCGCAGGCTTATTTCAATATATTTTTGGAGGATAGCTGTCATTTATAACTCTGCAGGTTTGTGAATTACAGTGCCCCTGAGCTCCTTTCTTCAACTCGCTTTCTTGTGAGGTGGGCACAAAACCGCAGGATTGCTTCAGGCCCTAATCTGTTTCCGGCAGGGCATGCTGAGCCTTTGGTTAATTCCTCTTCCTGGTGGGAAATGAGCGTTACATTTGCCCGTGCAGACACCTACAGCTAGTCTCTCATTGGTTCTCCCTATTCCTGTTCATCTTGCACAGAAATTGCAAGCTGTGCGAAGCAGGAGGTTAAAGGCACTGACTCTCCAAGCAGGGAGAGTGTTAGTAAAGCATCTGGAATGGTGAACCTGAGGACCAGGATACGAAAACTGAGATGCAGTTTAAATCGTTTCCCAATCACACGGTGGACCATACTCTGGGTTTCCCGTGCATGTTTTAGCTGGAGGAAGAATCCCTTGAACCTGAAGAGTTGGGACCCATGGAATAGGTGCCATGCAGTATGACTTCAAAGGGTCTGCATTTGCTCACCGAAACTCACCAATGCTATCAGCCTGAAGTGTCCAGCCTTATGTCTCAACCAGCTCAGGGTGTAGATGTGGTCAATCCCGGTTGCATCACATGCCCTGAGTGAATTATTTAAGAATTGCTCTCTATTTCACTGTCTTTGTGTTTTGTTTTCGAAATTTATTTTGATAATGGGATTTATCGGATTTTCACTGCTGCATTTCGGCCGCTGTACACACGCTTGGTTCTCTTACGGAGACATATGTATCCATGGGTTTTAAGATTCTACCTAGTCAGGTATATACCTAGGCGTTGAATATGTGGTGTTGAGTCCATTTCGTTGAGCAAGGACTAGGTCTTGTCTATTACGTATTTGGCTTATGGAATGTTATCTGTGCTAATTTCAGTCTCTGGTTTTATGCAGCACCCCAAGGCACCTTTCCCCATAAGCAAGCACTAGTTGGTTTTCTAAATTTGAGACCCTGTTCTGTTTTGTAATTCAGTTCATGTGTAGTCAAGTTTACATTCCGTGTATTAGTGATATCTTATGATGTTTCTTTTTCTGTGTGACGTAGTTCACGTAGAATCACCGTACCTGTATCCACTCACTATGCCGCTACGGGCCTGATGACACAGATTTCATTGCTGAGTGATATTGCATTGCACGTACGTGCCACAACTTCTTTATCCATTTTTTGCTTTCTGGGATATTTACCTGGTACTGTAAACGAGCTTCTTGGGAACACAGCCGTCCCAACCTTTGGGGTGGCTCTCTGTTTTTGATTTTAATTTCCCTAAGCAATAGGACCATAAGTGCAATTGCCATAGGCTGTGTTGCTTTATTTCTTATGTGTTTCAGGAAACACCATACACTTCTCCAGGGTGGCGGCCGGCAATTTACATCCTGCCTGTCAGCATAACAAGGCTCCCTGTTCTCCATATCCTGTCCTACCTTTCTGGATTTTACACTTTTTTCAGATGGCCCTTTTGCCCGTGGGGCAGTGAGACTTCATTGTAGTGCAGATTTCCTTTACAGGCTTGTTTGGTTGATCAAAAAGTGCGTATGCGTTTTTTCCTGAATATATTCAGGAAAAAACGCATACGCCCTTTTTGGCCAAGTGCATCAGTGTCGACGTTGTGCCTCTTTTTTTCTATGCTTTCAGGGCAATTCCAGTCTACCCCCTGCAATCGTTTTCCTGAAATTCTGCCACGCTTTCAAGTCCCCTTCGCAGGCTTACTTCAATATATTTTTGGAGGGTAGCTGTCATTTATTACTCTGCAAGTTTGTGTATTACAGTGCCCCTGAGCTCCTTTCTTCAACTCGCTTTCTTGTGAGCTGGGCACAGAACCGCAGGATTGCTTCAGGCCCTAATCTGTTTCCGACAGGGCATGCTGAGCCTTTGGTTAATTCCTCTTCCTGGTGGGAAATGAGCGTTACATTTGCCCGTGCAGACACCTACAGCTAGTCTCTCATTGGTTCTCCCTATTCCTGTTCATCTTGCACAGAAATTGCAAGCTGTGCCAAACAGGAGGTTAAAGGCACTGACTCTCCAAGCGGGGAGAGTGTTAGTAAAGCATCTGGAATGGTGAACCCGAGGACCAGGATACGAAAACTGAGATGCATTTTAAATCATTTCCCAATCACACGGTGGACCATACTGTGGGTTTCCCGTGCATGTTTTAGCTGGAGGAAGAATCCCTTGAACCTGAAGAGTTGGGACCCATGGAATAGGTACCATGCAGTATGACTTCAAAGGGTCTGCATTTGCTCACCGAAACTCACCAATGCGATCAGCCTGAAGTGTCCAGCCTTATGTCTCAACCAGCTCTGGGTGTAGATGTGGTCAATCCCGGTTGCATCACATGCCCTGAGTGAATTATTTAAGAATTGCTCTCTATTTCACTGTCTTTGTGTTTTGTTTTCGAAATTTATTTTGATAATGGGATTTATCGGATTTTCACTGCTGCGTTTCGGCCGCTGTACACACGGTTGGTTCTCTTACAGAGACATATATATCCATGGGTTTTAAGATTCTTCCTAGTCAGGTATATTCCTAGGCGTTGAATATGTGGTGTTGGATCCATTTCGTTGAGCAAGGAGTAGGTCTTGTCTATTACATATTTGGCTTATGGAATGTTATCTGTGCTAATTTCAGTCTCTGGTTTTATGCAGCACCCCAACGCGCCTTTCCCCATAAGCAAGCACTAGTTGGTTTTGTAAATTTGAGACCTTGTTCTGTTTTGTAATTCAGTTCATGTGTAGTCAAGTTTACATTCCGTGTATTAGTGATATCTTATGATGTTTCTTTTTCTGTGTGACGTAGTTCACGTAGAATCACCGTTGCTGCATCCACTCACTATGCCGCTACGGGCCTGAAGACACAGATTTCATTGCTGAGTGATATTGCATTGCACGTACGTGCCACAACTTCTTTATCCATTTTTTGCTTTCTGGGATATTTACCTCGTACTGTAGACGAGCTTCTTGGGAACACAGCCGTCCCAAACTTTGGGGTGGATCTCTGTTTTTGATTTTAATTTCCCTAAGGAATAGGACCATAAGTGCAATTGCCATAGGCTGTGTTGCTTTATTTCTTACGTGTTTCAGGAAACACCATACACTTCTCGAGGGTGGCTGTTGGCAATTTACATCCTGCCAATCAGCATATCCAGGCTCCCTGTTCTCCATATCCTATCCTACCTTTCTGGATTTTACACTTTTTGCAGATGGCCCTTTTGCCCGGGGGCAGTGAGACTTCATTGTAGTGCAGAATTCCTTTACAGGCTTGCTTGGTTGGCCAACAAGGGCGTATGCATTTTTTCCTGAATATATTCAGGAAAAAACGCATACGCCCTTTTTGGCCAAGTGCATCATTGTGGACGTTGTGCCTCTTTTCCTATGCTTTCAGGGCAATTCCAGTCTACCCCCTGCAATCGTTTTCCTGAAATTCTGCCCCACTTTCAAGTCCCCTTCGCAGGCTTACTTCAATATATTTTTGGAGGATAGCTGTCATTTATAACTCTGCAGTTTTGTGAATTACAGTGCCCCTGAGCTCCTTTCTTCAACTCGCTTTCTTGTGAGCTGGGCACAAAACCGCAGGATTGCTTCAGGCCCTAATCTGTTTCCGGCAGGGCACACTGAGCCTTTGGTTAATTCCACTTCCTGGTGGGAAATGAGGGTTACATTTGCCCGTGCAGACACCTACAGCTAGTCTCTCATTGGTTCTCCCTATTCCTGTTCATCTTGCACAGAAATTGCAAGCTGTGCCAAACAGGAGGTTAAAGGCACTGACTCTCCAAGCAGGGAGAGTGTTAGTAAAGCATCTGGAATGGTGAAACCGAGGACCAGGATACGAAAACTGAGATGCATTTTAAATCGTTTCCCAATCACACGGTGGACCATACTGTGGGTTTCCCATGCATGTTTTAGCTGGAGGAAGAATCCCTTGAACCTGAAGAGTTGGGACCCATGGAATAGGTGCCATGCAGTATGACTTCAAAGGGTCTGCATTTGCTCACCGAAACTCACCAATGCTGTCAGCCTGAAGTGTCCAGCCTTATGTCTCAACCAGCTCTGGGTGTAGATGTGGTCAATCTCGGTTGCATCACATGCCCTGAGTGAATTATTTAAGAATTGCTCTCTATTTCACTGTCTTTGTGATTGGTTTTCGAAATTTATTTTGATAATGGGATTTATCGGATTTTCACTGCTGCGTTTCGGTGGCTGTACACACGCTTGATTCTCTTACGGAGACATATATATCCATGGGTTTTAAGATTCTTCCTAGTCAGGTATATTCCTAGGCGTTGAATATGTGGTGTTGGGTATATTTCGTTGAGCAAGGAGTAGGTCTTGTCTATTACATATTTGGCTTATGGAATGTTATCTGTGCTAATTTCAGTCTCTGGTTTTATGCAGCACCCCAACGCACCTTTCCCCATAAGCAAGCACTAGTTGGTTTTCTAAATTTGAGACCCTGTTCTGTTTTGTAATTCAGTTCATGTGTAGTCAAGTTTACATTCCGTGTATTAGTGATATCTTATGATGTTTCTTTTTCTGTGTGACGTAGTTCACGTAGAATCACCGTACCTGCATCCACTCACTATGCCGCTACGGGCCTGATGACACAGATTTCATTGCTGAGTGATATTGCATTGCACGTACGTGCCACAACTTCTTTATCTATTTTTTGCTTTCTGGGATATTTACCTGGTACTGTAGACGAGCTTCTTGTGAACACAGCCGTCCCAAATATTGGGGTGGCTGTCTGTTTTTGATTTTAATTTCCGTAAGCTATAGGACCATAAGTGGAAGTGCCATAGGCTGTTTTGCTTTGTTTCTTACGTGTTTCAGGAAACACCATACACTTCTCCAGGGTGGCTGCTTGCAATTTCAATCCTGCCAATCAGCATAACTAGGCTCCCTGTTCTCCATATCCTGTCCTACCTTTCTGGATTTTACACTTTTTTCAGATGGCCCTTTTGCCCGGGAGGCAGTGAGACTTCATTTTAGTGTAGATTTCCTTTACAGGCTTGCTTGGTTGGACAAAAAGGGCGTATGCGTTTTTTCCTGAATATATTCAGGAAAAAACGCATACGCCCTTTTTGGCCAAGTGCATCATTGTCGACGTTCTGCCTCTTTTCCTATGCTTTTAGGGCAATACCAGTCTACCCACTGCAATCGTTTTCCTGAAATTCTGCCCCGCTTTCAAGTCCCCTTCGCAGGCTTACTTCAATATATTTTTGGAGGATAGCTGTCATTTATAACTCTGCAGGTTTGTGAATTACAGTGCCCCTGAGCTCCTTTCTTCAACTCGCTTTCTTGTGAGGTGGGCACAAAACCGCAGGATTGCTTCAGGCCCTAATCTGTTTCCGGCAGGGCATGCTGAGCCTTTGGTTAATTCCTCTTCCTGGTGGGAAATGAGCGTTACATTTGCCCGTGCAGACACCTACAGCTAGTCTCTCATTGGTTCTCCCTATTCCTGTTCATCTTGCACAGAAATTGCAAGCTGTGCGAAGCAGGAGGTTAAAGGCACTGACTCTCCAAGCAGGGAGAGTGTTAGTAAAGCATCTGGAATGGTGAACCCGAGGACCAGGATACGAAAACTGAGATGCAGTTTAAATCGTTTCCCAATCACACGGTGGACCATACTGTGGGTTTCCCGTGCATGTTTTAGCTGGAGGAAGAATCCCTTGAACCTGAAGAGTTGGGACCCATGGAATAGGTGCCATGCAGTATGACTTCAAAGGGTCTGCATTTGCTCACCGAAACTCACCAATGCTATCAGCCTGAAGTGTCCAGCCTTATGTCTCAACCAGCTCAGGGTGTAGATGTGGTCAATCCCGGTTGCATCACATGCCCTGAGTGAATTATTTAAGAATTGCTCTCTATTTCACTGTCTTTGTGTTTTGTTTTCGTAATTTATTTTGATAATGGGATTTATCGGATTTTCACTGCTGCATTTCGGCCGCTGTACACACGCTTGGTTCTCTTACGGAGACATATGTATCCATGGGTTTTAAGATTCTACCTTGTCAGGTATATACCTAGGCGTTGAATATGTGGTGTTGAGTCCATTTCGTTGAGCAAGGAGTAGGTCTTGTCTATTACGTATTTGGCTTATGGAATGTTATCTGTGCTAATTTCAGTCTCTGGTTTTATGCAGCACCCC